>NC_060960.1:10910118-11210118 GCF_910589235.1 Vespa crabro | reverse complement strand
CTGTGTCATTCTCTCCGCTTTTTAAAATCTGAATAGTATCATTGATACCAGCGTCGCTACATTCCACCAGAAAGTGCGCCCTCAGCTGCTTGTTCCTAGCGTCTAGCTGCATTATATGCTGTTGCGCTTGTGCAAGTTGCTTCGTAAGAGTACCTACTTTTTCCTCCAAAGCGGCAGACTCGACGCATTTCGATGAATATTTGGCAGACAATGAAAGAATTTCTTGCTTTATTTCCTCCATTTCTTCCCTGAAGAATAATAATTCGTAAGTTTTGTTTAAGGATCAGCTGCTTAAAAAAAAAAAAGAAAAAAAGAAAAAAAGAAAAAAAAACAAACTCACTTCCACCATACTTACTCGTGTTCTTTATGCAGTTCACCGATATCCTCTCGAGCTTGCATCTGCTTGATGAATTCCTGCTTGAACTTGGCAATCTCCTTTTGTACCTCGTGCTCGTGCGCCTTTCTCATGGCATCTAATGCGGCCAAAGTCGCTTGGGTCTCTTCCGAGAGTGCTTGCTCCTTCTCGACTCTCAAATTTTCCAATTCCTGCCGATGCTTTTCCTCCATTTCTGAAATAATACGTCGGTGTGAATTCTCCATGGCCAACAATCCTTTTTCGCAAAGTGCCCTGAGCTGTTTGATCTCCTCCTTGTATCTTTTTCTCGTCTCGGCATCGGTATCGAGTTCGGCGCTTATTGATCTCTGATAAACGGCACGTAGCTCGTTGACGTGAGCAGAATGTTCGGAATCCATTGCGTTCAATCTGTACTCCAATTTTCTCGCCCTTTCTCGCAGACTGGCCGCTTCTTGCTCGTACTGCGTCGTAAGGGACTGCCTTTGACTGTCGAGTTCACCCTTTATGTCCATTATATCCTTCTCCTGATTTCTCTTGAGCGTTTCCAGCTCTTCCTCGTGTTGAGCCGTTAGCCTCTCTATGGTTTCTTGCAGTTCCTCGCACTGTTTGCAGGACATAAGATCGACGTAAGCGGCGAGTCTTTTGATTTGCTCCCTTAATTGCGAACACTTTTCGCAAACGTTCGTCCAATCCGCGAGCCCGTTGCTCGAACGTTCAAACTGACAGATCGTCTTAGCCGCCTTTTCTCCTCCCACCGCCTTTTCTTTTATAACTTTGGCGAGTCCGCTTATGTCCTCCTCGAGATATAATAAATTTTGTCCTATCGTTTTAATTCGTTCCTTCGACTCCTGCCTACCGGATATCCTATCCTCGCATTCCTCGGCAAACTGTCGATAAAGATAATTGCACTCTGCCTCGAGAACGAGATCGTTATCGAATTTACCAGAGTTATTATCCTCGGTCAAGTGATAGAGAAGGTCCTCGTTTTTAATAAGACTAGATAGAAAATTCTGACCGGTTTGACCGTTGTTGTTGTTGAAAGAGGTCGACGGTTTCGTGCCCTTCTGGAGAAGAGCTATTCTGGCATCTATTAAAGCTTTGTGCGCGATCACGTCTGCGTAATCCGTCAAAAGTCTATGAGAATCGTATTCCGAGATGGTACTTGCGAGGCCCTTGTTACGCTTCATCGTACGAAGAGTATCCTCGTAAACCTCCGAGAGTTCCTCTACGGACAGTTGAATCTCTTTGCGTAATTTCGTTCGCGTTTCGTCCGCCCAATTCTCCAAACCTACGGATCCAGCCTCGTTGAAGGTTAGACAAGTGTCGAGGACGGACGCGATATCCTGTTCGTAGATCTGCGCGCAGTGCAATATAACGCGCGACACCTCGCTTTGCACTAGCTCCTTATTGACGGTCTCCTGGGCGAGAGCCCAAGCCTCGCGAATACGCTTATCCTCGAGCAATTTCTTGCTCGACACGTTCATTTGCTTGGCGAGATGATGATCCTCCTGATTCGAGAGATTGAGCGTCTCGATCGCCAAGGCCTCCGCCAGCTCTCTCAATTTCGTTTCCTTGTAACGTCCGACGATACCGTCGACTTCCTTTTGCTTTTGCAACAAAAAGTTCAAGCACTCGGCTCGAGCGTTGCAAAGTTGAAGCGACGCCTCCGTTTTAACAGGGAGAACGCCTCCTACGAGCACTAACTTATTAGCTAAGACCCTAGAAAGATACTGAACGTAATTCGTGTTTTGGTACGTTTTGGGCTTGGTTCCATGAATCTTATGCTTTAAGCTTGAGGCAAGCTGACTAGTTTCGAGCAATTCACCGAGAACGGCGCTCTTGTCGCCTAAGGTACCACCGCCGATCGCCCGCTTCAATCGTCCAAGAATCACGGATTCGAAGGCTATCCTTTCGGCGATCAACTTTACTTTCTCCCTGTCGTCCAACCGGTCGTTCGACGCGAGCGTCTGCCGTCTCTTCGTGAGTTCGCTTAATTTATCCTTAAGTATAGCCTCTAGTCTACATACCACTACTCCTATCGACTCGCCGATTTGACCACCACCGACTTGGCCCTTCTTACATTCTAAGCACGAGTCCAATATGTCGTTGACCTCGCGCAAGCACTTCTCCGCCTTGTCCTCAGTTTGGGTCGAGCCCAAACACTTTTCCAATCGTCGCTTCGACTTCCACACGGCTCTCTCCAATTTCTTCAATCTCGAGAGAAATTCCAAGGGGATCTCGTTGCCAACGGAAGTCGCGCTGACCTCGCTGCACTCGCTGGAGTCTTTCTCGACGTCGCTCGCCATATTTTCGGCCACGCTCGCGACTTTGGTCTCCAACGTGCTCAATCTGATCAACACCTTCATAGGTTCCGAACTGGTGGCGCTGTCCAACGACTTTCTGCGCAATCTAGCGCGATCCAAATGTTTACCCTCCTTCTTCTTCTCCTTCTTCGAATTCGGACTCAACTCCTTCGAATTCGAACCAACGCCGCCGGCGGCCTTACCACCGCGTTCTATAGCGCAAATCTTATTCTCCAAGTCGCAAAGCTTATCCTCCATTTCCTGAGATATCTGAAAAGATTCCCTTCCCTTCAAGGAGAGCGATCTCCTCTTGTCCCTGGTTTCCGCCTTCGTCAATTTCTGCTTAAGCGTTCTAACTTGTTTCTCGCTGGCGGCGAGCTTGTTGGTCAAATCCTGAATACGAGCTGCCATCAATTGTACCTGCGCTTGATTCGTCTCGCTAACACCGATGGCATCCTGCTTATAAGCAAAAATCTCCAATTCCAATGCATCCTGCGTCGAGTGGGCTTCGCGCAATTCTTTACGCATCGCACGTATCTCGGATATGGCCTTCTCGAATCGAACTCTCAACTCTTCGTACTCTTCTACGACCCTAAAAGAAAAAAAAGGAGGAAAAAAAAAAAGGAAGAAAAAAAAGAAAAGAAAAAAGATACACGCGAACGATACGTTTATTCGATTCGGAAGAAAAATGGAGGCGTAACGCGTTAAAATACGCGTTATCGATTTGTGCTATCTGTTACCTCTCCTTGTCCAGCATATTGAGATCCATGTCCAAATCGATGTTGGTCAGATCGCTAAGAGAATCGAAGCTTCTGCCTCGTTCTCGCGATCCGGGAAGGCCACCCCTTTCTTCCAGCTCTCTGACTCTATTGTACAGTCGTTCGTTTTCTTCGATACCTAATGATAAAAGGGAAAGGAATGTACGAGTTAATAAAGTCTGCTCTCTTCGTCGTCTACGTAGTAAAGGAGGCAATAAATAAGAAAAAAAAAAAAAAAAAAAAAAAAGAAAAAAACCTTGAGAGAGTCTTTCGCCAAGTGCCTGCACCTCTTCCTGCAAACGTTGGACGTTTCTGTGACTCGAAGTCAACTCGTTCGTAAGCATCTCGCATCGTTCGCTCGTCTCTCTAAGAATAGCCTCGGTTTCCAATAATTTGCATTCTAGTATCTCCTTCTCCCTCGTATAAACTTTTTTCAATTTTTCCAAATCGTCGAGATCCTTGTTCCTTTGTTGTTCCGTTCTCTGTATCGTACCGAGCAATTCTTCCACCTGTTTTTCCCTGATCACAGCCTCTGCCTTTTGCTGTCTCAATCTTGATAATTCTTTCTCGGCATTGGCCACGTCCAATCGCGCTGTACTCAACTGTGACTTTAATTTCTCTATCTCATTTTCTTGACGCTCGACGATGACTAGCAGTGCGCTTGGATGGGACTGATTGTGATCGAGTTGATCGCGTAATAGGGAAACTTGATTCTCCAAGAGTTCGACGATCAAGGGACTGTCGTTCGAACCGGAGAGACGGCTATTGCTTTGGACGTGCCCGTTGCTTTGCTCCTCGTCTTCTCCTAACTCGCAGCAAGCCATCATAAGGTCCTCCGACCTTACGCTGTCCAGGGTGCTTCGTCGGGAACTCGGGGGTGAGCTTCGACTCCTCTTGTAAACGCGCGATCTCGAACTCGACCTCGATCTCGCTTTAACCCTCGATAGAGCCGTTCTCGTCAATGGCGGCGACGGTGGTAATTCCGACCACTCGTGATTCGTCGTGTCGGACCAGTTGGATCCTTTCAAAGGTAAAGACCAATCGCCGTTTCTAATAAGAGGCGGCGAAACCGGAATTTCCGACCAGTCACCGGATTCTCTTCGTCCGCCCTCCGATGCAGTTCTGTATTCTTCGTCGGAGGAAAATAGGACCGATCGAGGCGTGTTCGACGTCGGAGGAATTACGGGATCCCTTTCGCGATCGTTGATGGACCTTTCATGGATGGAGAATTTTTTAATACTAATTGTAAAACGTCTTGCTATAGAACGCGTTGTCGAAAATGAGGAAGGAGAAACTTATCGCTTACGTTGTCGGTGATTGAGAATTAATATCCTGTTGATTGTCCGAGCATATCGGCAACGACTCCCCATTGCTATCGGGATCGGGCAGATTAGCCGCTCTTCTAATAGCCGACATCCAGCTGGATCTAATTCCGGCCGTCACCGCGGATAAGACGGTGCTACCTCTTTCGTCCCAGGCCTGCATCAGGAAAATCACGAGTTATCATTCGAAACGTCTTTCTCTTATGCGACGACGACGACGACGACGACGACGACGACGACGACGACGACGACGACGACGACGACGACGACGACGACAACGTTGACGATCTTGAAATATCCGAATTAAGAAAAAGTAATTCCGAAGCACTGCTCGGGTATAATTTTCCTGTTGCGCATCTTACCACGGTTTGAAATCCATAATTTCTTGCGACCTGCAACGGCGTAACCGCAGTAACGGTATTCAAGTCTATAACGCCATCCATGATGCCCTTGTCCTCCGCGCAAGGATCTCTGTAGTACATCAGGCCACAACCTCGTAAAACGAACCAATGCTTGTTCCACTCCTGACAAGAGAAACCCCGATCGTTATACTTTCAACAAAATCTTTCTACTTCGGCTTTGAAAAATACTCACCTTATTTAAACCCTGCTTCATTAGCCAACCCTTCTTAATGTTTAGTACATTTTCCGCCGGTAAATCGACCCTCAATTCGGAGGTAGGCGAATATCTAATGCTGGAAATATCTAATCCGCAACCATCGGGATCGCCCCTTACCTGCGAATTAAAAAAGATCGATAAGATATGTATCGTTTGATCAGTTATACATTGAATAGTACTCACGAGTTTGTCTCGATGAACCACATTAGAGGCATCGACTACGTCCCTCGTTGGCTCGGAGGTTCTAGGCTTGATTCTGCGAATTCGCGGTTGAGTCAATGACGCGGCAATATCCCGTAATTTACCTTCCCGTTCTCTCTCGTGTTCTAAGAATATTCTTCGACAAGCGTCGTCGTCTATGGGGAAAGGATTAATCTATCGATTAATATTAAGTAGAAAACGAAGTGATACGACGAACTTTAGAAATTCGACACCGACCTAACTTCTCATTGGATCCATGTTCTCCCTGTTGATGATTCGACCTACGTCTAGCCTTGTCTTCGGCGCACAATTTGTCTCTAGTGGGCGGAGAGGATCCACTGGCGGGTTGATCCCTGTACATTGATCTAACTTCGCTTGGTATCATTGGTGGTTTCTCGGTCAAAGTCGTGCTAGAACCGCTGCTGGACAACGTGCTCGAGATCGTCGTATTCGAGGCGGACACGACGACGGTGCTCGTTGGCGTCGTCGTGTAAGCCGTGCTCACGGATACGACGTTTCCGTTCATGGAAACCGACGTGGCTGCCGACGACGACGACGACGACGACGACGAAGACGACGTTAAATAAGGGCCGTTCGTACCGTTCTCCAAAGGAGTACTGCTTCGCAGCGGCGAAACGTTGTTGCTGTCCACGTTACCATTACTCAGAAGAGAATTCGTCGAGCAACTCGTCATCGTCGACACGCTGGTAGTGACCGAAGAAGGTGTCGACGAAAATACGGAAGAGCAAAGTTCCGACGAGCCGCTAGTTGTTTCCGTAATCCACATGGCATTGCTTCGAGGTTCCGATCGGCAGCTATTGAAGCGCGGTCGAGGTGGATTCGGCGTGTTACCTTCAAATAACGACCCATCGAAAATAAAACATCGAGAAAACTTTAACAAATGACAAATCGACTTACTTCGAATCGCCGGTGTAACTTGGAGGATCGTCGTTTGGCTGCCAGGAAACGTGGCGTTTCGCTTGTGTCGACCCTGAAAAATTCAATTCGTATCATCCTACGAAGGGATTTCATAGCACGATATGTCCTAGAATTTCTACGTAGGCGATATCTTATCTTCGTACGAAGGGGAGAAACGTAGAATAGAATAAAAGAGAGAAAGAGAGAAAGAGAATCGTCCATTGTAGGCAGCCGTAATAATGGCAGATAAGCAATAACATTGATAATGTTCCACGAAGGTGTAGCCCTCGCCGCGTGCATAATTCATAAGAGCGCCGACGTGTGTCCGAAGCAATAATCTCGACCGTACGTAAACGGCCGAGGCGGCTGAAGATCTACGAGCTAGCCGTGCTCGATGTCTCGTGTATCGCGATAATATTGAGACCATCCAAACGAATCAAAATCGCCACTGGGATTGTCCTCTGATGCAGGCTAATCATCTTCTAAAATCCACCCCCGCCCCTCTCTCTCTCTCTCTCTCTCTCTCATCTCATTCATTACTGACGTATTCGCATCCACCGAAAGAAGATAACGACGAGGCGTTATAAAAATCTTGTGGAATTTTATCGTTCTCGAGAGGAAAAGTACGCGATTCGTCAGAATAATTACTTTTACGATTCCTATAACGGAGATAACAATTGCGTCGCTTTTACACCGGCGCGAGAAAGGAAGAAGGAGAGAAGGACGCAAAGAAGGCGGAAGAATAAAAAATAAAAAAATTCGTAAGAACCCTCGCATTTCCTGTACGTTCACCTTCTCCATATGCGTGCGCGCATATACCTACGTAGATAGGCGAGCAAGTACGTGCTCTCTCGGCATGAGATATCACGTACGCATCGCCTTGGCCTCCTAACATATGCGATCGTTCGCGCGTTTACAACAACGGCAGGTTAGCGACGACGAGGAGGTTTACTCGATCGATCGTTTCTTGCGTAACCGAATCGATACGCGCACAATCGTAAACCTTTCAACCACACCAGCAGGATTCGAACAAGACGATCGATCGAGGAACATACGAGCCGCTCGGTGAAGGGAACGGACGCTTACGTACGGTAGGTAATATACTTTTACGGGGAGGTAAAGGAAGAAGAGGAAGCGATCGACGTACTTTGTTTCGCGAATACACCTGGAGAACGTCGGCCCACCATCTCGTTTCCTCTCGACACGTGCCCTTAACGAACGTCACGCCTTCGGGCGAGGTCACGGCCAGGCTATAGGGATGCCCGGTGATGTCCTCCGCGGCTGCGACCTCCAGAACTCGTGTCATGTCGATCCGTGCTTGTGGCACAGTTTCTGGCTGCAACAGAAGAGAGAAAAAGGCGCATTTTATTATCCATCTATCAGCGGTAGAGATGATATCGCGAATACGATCGATCAAAATTTAGAGTCTCATTCGCGATCAGTTAGAAAGACCCATAGAAAGAGGAAAAAGAGAAAGTGAAGAGAATAGAGACAAGATCTCCTTTTTTGCGAGATGAATATCTTCGGTCCGATATCTTTCGACTGGGTGATTCGTTTGGAAATTTGACACCAAGGGCAGCGACTTTTCCTCGTCAGCTCTTTCCCCCTCGTCTTTTCGAGCCTTCCTCTCTTCCTCCTTTACGTCTCGACGCTGCTCGATGTCAAGAGGTCCTCGAAAGGTTTATCAACGATTATACCGCCCACTTTGCGCGAAAGGACTCGCCTCTAGGATCTCGACGTAAATCTCAACTTGCTCGTCGTTAAACAGCCTTCGCGTAGCCGAGAATTTCGAATAGCCTGAAAGCACATCGCCATCGGCCGGCCTAAGCATCGGTCGCTCGTTAATAATCCTCTAAGTGGCATTCATGGCACCTTGCGCGTCCTTCGTACCTTCTCCTTTTCCCTCTCCCATCTTTGCTTCGACTCGACGAGCCTGTCGAGACTCTTACGACGCGCCCCGTCCTCTCTGCACCCCGATGACTCTCCTCTCTCTTCCCTCTTTCTCTCCTTTTTACGGTTTATATCGTTCCGTTGATGTATCCGCTCGTGAATCACGCCAAACTTAAGTCGCGAGTGGAAACGGGAATGGCCGGGGTGGGGGTAGCGAGAGAGCGAAGAAAAAGTCGTTCACGAAGAATCGATGAAGATGAAAAATTTCTCTCGAGAAAGAGAGAGAGAGAGAGAGAGAGAGAGAGAGAGAGAGAAAACTTTTCAATTATAAAATTTCTTCGAAGAAAGTTCTTTGGACGAGAACACTCGAAAGTTTTAACGAACGATCGATAAAAGTAAATCGAGAAGACGGGTGATCGTGTTTTAAATTTTCCAAGAGAAAATGGACTGCCTGATTACAAAGTAATGAGTTATATATATCACTCCGTCTCTCTCTCTTTCTCTCTTTGCGTTATTTCATATTATCCGCGGCGTGGCTACGGCCGGATAGGAGAGCGAAGAAAATGGGTTACGGTGGCCGCAAGATTAATGTGGCACCTGCTCGCAATTATACGCGAGCGCACTCACACGTGTTCGATCGCGCGCACGCACATGTACACGCGTGACTACGCGTACCATCCATTCTTCTTCTCTGCGTTGCTTCGCTTATCCGCAGATACTCGAAGAAACCAAAGACAGGCTCTCTCTTCGTTCCTCTACAAAGAAAATCTTACGTCGTCGTCTCGTGCTTATCGTGCGCATCTTTCGCGAAGCATCCAACGGAATGGTGCGCAAATCGTGCACGAGCTCGGTGGTACTAGGTGACACGTCGGTAAATATGTTGCCCAGGATAGTTAGGGTTAGTATCCCACAGAGAGAGAGAGAGAGAGAGAGAGAGAGAGAGAGCGCAAACGTTAGGTTTCCTGGTCGGCCTCGTGGTGGCTTGGGCGTGTCACGGGTATGCGCGTTCAACGCGAACGCGCGCACATCGATAGAAAGAGGAGGGTGGGGTATGAAAAGCATTTGCTTTTCGCCTCACCGAATATATAACTTCTTTAATCGTTTCTCTCGTCGCAATGAATGACTTTTTTGCGGCATCGCGACAAGGAGAGTGGAACGGCTTTCTCGAGACAATCGTCGGGGTCTCTCGTGCGGTGAAAAACAACAAACGATAGAAACGTACGAGCGTTTATTTATTAATGCTCGACGAAAAAACGTTAATGCAAAATAATAAACGTGTTTTATGCTCGCGCTAATGAAATTGAAAGGATCTTTTCCGTCTTTGGAAATCGAGTCGCTAATTATTGGCCGAAAGGATTCGTTACGGAGAAGTCTGTGTCCTCGTCCGGCCGCAAAATGAATAATTATTCGTTAAGCGTTTGTTCCCCTCTCTGGCAGAAAGTGGCGTATATCGAATTATGGATCGCGTGCGTTCTATCTTGATGCCTAATTAAAGGCAATGTCAGGGAGAGAGCTCGCAAACAGAGAACCGAGGCAGATCCGTAGGTTAGGCTACGTATGAATACACCGGATGCCGCGTTCCTCGCGCTGGAAAAGCATTCTCGTCCTCTCCTCATTTTCTCTTTCCCTTTTCTCTATCTCCTCCTTTTCTTCCATTCCCTATCTCCCCACCGAGCATCTTTTTCTCCGGATGGTAAGCGTACGCCTATATCTTTCTCTTTGTCGCGAAAGAATGTGAGCAAATACGTTGTAAGTCAATTATTTTACCACGGCCAATTTCATGCAATTATGCGATCGGCACTCGCGCGTACGCACTTTCTCGTTCCACGAGATCTTGTCTACTTTTTCTTGCGTACTACCCAAGATCATCCGAGAATAAAGATGAAGCTAAAGAACAGTAAAGTCGTTTCTAAACGTAGAACTCTCGCGAGTATCTAAGAGGCTATCCTGCCTTTTCAAATTTTCTAACGATTCTTGAAAAATCATTTTCTTTTTTTTCTTTTTTTTTTTTTCTTTTTTTTCCTTTATCCATCGTAGTAACGCCAGATTCTATGATTTCGCTAAGAACCAGTTAGTTACTGCCTCGAGGATCGTTCGCACGGTATCGTAGTTGGCGCCATAACGACATCAAAGTTAATTACATCTACGATAACGCGGGACGTTTCCGCAAACGGAGCGTAATTACGTAAAGGGCCTGAGGCTTCCCAGGCAGAAAGAGAGAGAGAGAGAGAGGCGATTGTTTTCCGTTCGCCTTCAACGGCGAGATAAGAATCGTCAAATCGTAAAGTTGGAACGCCGCGAGCGTGCGCTATCTTCTGTTAAAAAACTAAAGCAAACGAGGGTTGGGGGGGAGGGGGAGATAACTCTCGTTAGAAAGAAAGCCCCACCTCGCTAGGAACGAAACCTGCGAGGAGCCCACCACGGCATTAATCCAAACTCGAAACGATTAATAAGGTACGGCATTCTATTCTCAAGACGTTTACCGTTAACTCGGCACATGTACGGTCACGTTTTGTTTCTTCGTGCTTGATAATCAAAGTCTTAGGTACGCGGTTGCGCGCGTATGTCGCGGCAATTACGCCCACAAAAGCACGCGAACTCGAACCTTAATTTCTTGTCCAACGTCTACTACGTGCTCTTTCTTCCAAGAGTGAAAGAAAATGGGAGAGAGAGAGCGAATATTGTACTCGCGATAAATTAGATTCGCCGAAGCACACGCTTTTGAAAATGCGCGCGTTCCGTGACGTGTAGGACGACGAGCGTTATTGTTCGACGATATTTCGAGCGGATGAAAAATATAAAAGGTCTATGACGGAAGTTTCCAAAGAACATCGACGCTTGCCCTATTTCGCGGATTATAATTCGCGCGATAAAGGAGGATAAGTTAGCGGATCGAGAGAAAGTTAAGTAGGTACGTTACGTTCGTCAAAGTACACGCAGGCGTATTTATGTAGGTATTATGGCGGCACGCGCGCTGGAATTCGAATCGTCTCGCGGGAAATTACAAAGACCTCCTTCGAGCTCGAGACGAGAATCGAGTCGTTAAATACAAACGATACGTCGCGAGGAGTGATCGACGACGAGCCGTCAATGTGGGCGGCATAAGGAGGGGAACGGCAAATTACGTAAAATAAAAGGAGCCGTGAATCGTTTCGACGAGGAAACAATAGGACCGTTGTAAATTCGACTCGCGAGATGGGAAGGCTTTTCCGGGTTCCAGGAGAAACCGCTCGACGTTCGTCGACACGTAAACGCATCGATCGTTTCGATCGGTAATTACTAATTAGCGTGCCGTCGATAGATCGCTGAGCGTGCTCGGCCTCGAACAAAAGGACACGCTCGAGATCGGGAGGATAAAAGGAACGGCGGCGAATCGATGTTCGGAGAGAACTTGCCGTCGAATAAAACGCGAACGGTATTTAGAAAAAAAAAAAAAAAAAAAAAAAAAAAGAGGATTAGCGTGCGCGCGCGCGCGCGAGAGAGAGAGAGAGAAAAGAGAGACGAATAGTACTAGGAGAACGAGACAGCGGCGATTACGCAAGAACGGGAATATATCGAGGTTCGGTACGTATATATACGTAGAACGTACGTACGTACGTACGTACGGTACGTACCTTGTGTTTAATGCCATTAGTCGAGGATACGAACACGTATTGCGTGATGTACCACGAGCTCACGATTTCTTCTCACAGATGCACGGACAATATTCGTTTCAAAGTTCCTACTAGACGCGTGACTTTTTTTCTTTCTTTCTTTCTTGCTTTTTTTTTTTTTTTTTTTCACCGGCCCGACTATTGACGTAATTCTCTACGACTAACTTTCACTCGGCATAGTTGTATCAGTCGAGCGTGCAACGTCTTCCACCACGTCGCGATAATCAACGACGATCACCGATGTCCTTCTTTCGCATTGTTTTCGAGATAATCATTGTAAAAGTGTCGCGAGAAATTCGCAAAACGCGTCATTTCAATTGAAAGAACGCGTCGCGATTAAAAGTGCAACGTCATTCCAAAGAATCATATTAATTTCTATCCTAAACTTCTCGTGCATTCTTTCTCAGCGACGATCCTAGCTGCTAACGGAGGAGAAGAGAGAGAGACGCGTCCGCGCACGTCCCATCCCCGTGCATAATTATAGAGCCGGTGCGAGACTGCAAGTCGTTGTGCAAGGCCTGGGCGAGGCCACCGCATAGAATATTCAAGTCTCTTAGTTTCTTCTAATAGTAAATATTATTATGCTAAGAGCAGTCGTTGTCACGCCCTCCTCTCCTCCGTTTACAGTCTCTCCCCCTTTTCTCTTGTCAGATATTCATCCTCTTTTCTATTTCCCATACACGTTTTCTTACGTTAGTTTCCTTTCGACCGAGAAGGAGGCCCACCACCGTCTTACCGTAGAAATAAAATTTCACATTCGTTGTTCGTATTATTTCATTAATTAAAATGACGCCCATCTTTAGAAGTAATGGATCGTCCACGGATAAGCCGAGAGATCGCGTTCCAAGGAGAATAGCGTGCGGCAACGCGCGCGCGCGCGCGCGAGAGAGAGAGGGAGAGAGAGTAATAAATCGAGGAAGAAACTTATGAAAAATTCGCGAGGCGAAAGTACCGCGCAGAATTTGCGGTGCGGTACGGCGCGGCACCTGCGCGTCGGGAGAACGCAGAGAAGGCGGAGAAGGCGAATTCTATGCGAATCTACGATCGTATGGCGCGTTCTTCGCTCGTAAAGATAACGATCGTCGTTACGAAGGTGTCGTAACTGCGTCATGTCGTTAACCGAGGCCTTACTTCGTGATCTCTCCTTTTCGATAGACTCGACCTTCGATCCGACGATAAATTCCTTTACCATTTCCCTCTTACCATTGGCGATGACGGTAAAGTTCGAGAAAGGTTCCTCGCACGCATCTGCCATCATTCAACGATCAACCCTCTTTAACCGTATTATTTTAATTCTTTCTTTAAAGTCGCGTCTTTTCGTTTCGACGAAAACCAAAAGAGATCAAAGATGAGGAGGAACCTCTTTGGAAGACGATGAGGAGCGAGTAAAGGAAAAGGTAAAAGGCCAGTTTGGTCACGAGTTTAAAGATAAGTAGCTCGGTAACACGAACTGTGTTGCAGTTGGTTCCATCGGTTACCACCGCTGCTTCTGGACAAGAAACTAGCGGTAATAACGCTTTACAGTTTTCCCTCTCTTCTTGCTCTTTTTTTTTTTTTTTTTTTTTTTCAATCGACTCGACGAAGGAGAACCAAGCAAGCTCTTAGCTCGGGGTGCTTGTTGAGAGAAGTTCCATATTAGGGCTTCTGCTTCTTGGTCTACCACGATGGAAGCTATTGAGACGTAGTTACCCTTACTTATCCGGTCGGTAGAAGTAAGAAAGGAAGGAAGGAGAGATGCAGCTCGTAGTTTCGAAGCTCCGCGAAGAATCGAGCAAAGGACTTTTATTTCGTTCGACCGCGCGGAGAACGAAGAAGCAAAGTCGAGCAGAAGACTGTAACGAGAGAGAGAGAGAGAGAGAGAGAGAGAGAGAGAGAGAGAGAGCGAGGCCCTTGGGATAGGATGTCCGTAATTTTCTAACTCGAGGGATATCTTCCCTCCGGACGACCGACCCAACCAAATTCCATAGAGGGACGTAATGGACCGGTGCTGATGGCAAGCTTCGAGTTTACAAGACCTTTCCTCTCTCTCTCTCTCTCTTGGCCCTCGTACGACGAACAAAGTCGAATCATTCTACGTTATCTTTGGACAAGGCATAAAACGCATTCTTCGTGTGCCTTTTTTTGCCACGCTCGTATTACGCGAGTGCGCCCGTGCGCGCAGAACGAGCAGAAAATATACGAAGGAACGGGCAATTCCTCCTCTCTCTATGGCGTCGTTAGGAATCCTGTTTTCTTTAATTCCAAATGACGAGAATCAAAGGAAAGACCAGTGGTTCGAGTTTCGTAATACTTTGGCGTATACGTTCAGTAAGTACGTTCGCACGAAGCCTATTTCCTTCTCCCTTTCTCCTACCAACCATCTTTTTTCTCCACATCTTTCGTCCTTTTCTTTTGAAATCCCGAGATATCGACCGTGGCTTTTTACGAAGCGCTTCAATATACGCTAATTGGTACATCGGAAGCATCGTGATATTTTACTGTCCGCCACTCAATATCTCGTTTGCACGACCATTCACAGATCGAGCGCAGAATTGGCTTTCTGAAAATCGAAACCTATCGAGAGAGAACGTTCGAACGACAGGAAGGAAAGCTCGTTTCTCGAACCTCCTCCTCCGCCCCTAACGTCGCTTAATCGATCGCCGGATTAAAACGTAGATATCTCGATCGATCGGCGAATCGAAATAATCAAATTACTCGTTCGGTGAATTTGCATTTATATGCGTTGAACGGCGATAAAGGTAACGTTAATCCAACGAGGGTAGTAAAGGAGGGTGAATGGTTCTTTAAACTCTTTGGCCGGATATTCGAACTCGTTGCTTTCGAATCCCCGATCGATTTCCCGTCCGACGAAACTCTAATATTCAATTCGCTATAAAGGAGAGAAAAGAAAGAGGTAATATTTGTTCCGAGAAGATAAGCCCGGTAAGATTCTCTTTTGGTTCAGAATATGGGCTGGTCCTAAGCGTTTTCCAACGATATGCGCCCGATTACCGAGAACAAGAACGGGGAGGAAGGGAGGGAGAGTTTCTTGTTTCCACCGCAAGATGCAACGAGCTTAGCCCGCAACCGATGATGAGGACGGCGCGGCATATTACACCGGATAACACCCTCCTCTTCCTCTCCTTGGTTCTTAAGTCTTCGAAGAGGAAACAACTCGACGGACGGTCTCTTATCTTTCTGCCTCGTATCCGCCGAGACTTTACGACGACGCACGCGCGAAATCGGTCGGATGTTTACGGCCGCGAACCGCTCTACTTTGATTGTTTCGCGTCTTTGCCTCTTTTTCTTCTCCTTTTTACATATTTCCTATTGCCTAAGGCTATACGAAAAATTTCTTTCGTACGAGAACCTACTACGGATCGGTCGTAAGAATACGCGTGGAAAAATTTCCATATATTTTGCATATACTTTAGTCGAGGAAAGAAAAAAAAGAAAAAAATCTTTAGAAGCGTTCGCACGCTCTCCAAGATCAAGGGCAATCTGAAAGCGATACTTGCGAGACATCGGGTTCATTCGAAAGAGGAGGAAGTAGGGCGGGACCGCAAGTCGATCAAACGATACGAGAGCAGAATATCTTCTAGCTTACGTGCCTTTTTTTACTACGATCAAAGGTATCCCCCCCCCACCTCATCACTTCATTCTCTCTCTTCTCGGATACGATCGAATTGCAAAAGACCGCAACTCGACGTGCCGAAAATCCTTACGAGAAAGATTCGCTAGTTGTTCTTCTCGTCGACTTTTGCGCTTCTCCAAACGGCTAAGAGGATAACTGTGGCTTAGAAAAAAGTTAATCGCTCTAGACATTTATATCTACTACGTTAAACATTTCTGATAACCATAATTCATATCTAATAAGAACGCCGTTTTACCGCTTTAGAAAGGTAATTTTGCCGCTTCGAGAAAAATACTAGCTGAAATATCCCGAGGTAACATCGTCGAATCGATACAAAGTTTCTTGTTCGATTTACGGCAGATCGTAATAATATTATAATAAGGCTCGAACGAACGCGTTAATTAACGCAGAAGACTAAATGAAATTAATTTCCTCTCGTAGTAGAAGGACGTCTGCGTAAAGAAAACATGAAGAAGAATCGGGGAAAGAAGAGGAGAGATCGAGAGACACCTCGTTCCCTTCGACTCGAAGAGAAGGTACCACCCTTGCCGCCCTTTTACCTACATCAAAACACGCCGACCGCCGTAATTTTCCGCTCGTACACACGATTAGCCGTTAATAATTCATGCTCGCGTACGTACTGTTACCGACTAATCGAATGCGAGGACGTCGATCGTCGGGCAACACGAGCGCTCGCTCAAAGTGCTCCGCCTTCGCGCGGGAGGAGGAAGAGATATGGAGGAGGAAAGGGGAGGGGAAGAGTGCACTTTCACGGCTGCTCTTGCGGGACATACGATCCTCGTAATAAATCCTACCCTTTGCTTTTCTTTGCCCATCCTCGTATATCTTTTTTTCTTTTAGCTCTCGTCTCCCTTCCCACCCCCCTCATCCATCATTTCTCTCTCTCTCTCTCTCTGATTTTTTCAAGTCGAACGATCGATCGCAATTATTTCGTTGTATTCTCAGGACGAATCAGAGTAATAACGTTATCGTAATCATATTTTTCACGATAGTACCTTTTTATTCTTTCTCGCTGCGTTCGATGATATCATCGATCCAAGAGGAACGCGTCTTGGTCGTAATACAATTGGAAGAAGCTCGAGGACGTTTCATTCGCGGAAACATCCTTGATCGTTACCAGCTCGTTTCGCAATAATTAATTCCAAATGTGCCATTAACGATCGCGATCTCGACAATGGCAATTATCTGCAGTCATCGAACGATCATTAAGAATGCGAACGGCTTCGATCTCGATGAAATTGATCATTCGATCGGAATCTGCGTAATTCAGTCGCGCGATATTACGTTGTTTGTAAAAGAGAGGGAGAGAGAAAACTCATCGGTGAAAATTTCCGTGGCGTTCGAGGTACTTTGGCTACCGCGATTCCAATTACTAGATACGACAAAAAAAGAAGAAAAAAAGAAAAAGAAAGGATAGGTTCTTCCTCTCGTTTCTCTTCCGTTTTTCCTGATCGTTAGCAATACGCCAAACGATCGTATTTTGCGGCTCGAAAACCAATAATCGAGCTTACGCCTCAGCGATTATCGGTCTGCGTGTCCTTTTTCCCTTCGTTTCTTTTCAAGCGTTTTAGTCTTTTCTCTATCCGTCAAATCGTCCGACGATTGGCATACTCTGCAATCTAGGATGTCGATTACAAGGCTCTCGAACAAGGAGTTCCTTGTTATTATAAATTCGCTCGGCTCGTTCCCCGCAAAAGTACAAATTCCGATTCTGGCACGCGGCTGCCAGGATAAATGGTAATGGGCTTGGTCGGTTGAATGGTCGGTACACCGTATAATAGCCTTCTGCTTCTTCTTCTTCTTCTTCTCTTCTCTCTTCTCTTCTTCTGTTTCTCTTGAATGCTTCTTCTTCTGCTTCTTACATCGGGTCGTTTCAATTCCACGGTTACGTACGTTACTTCCAGGTTCTTCGTAGGAAGTAGAACGATATAATAAAAAGATTTCCTCCTCCTCCCTCATCTTGTCCGTGCTCAACACCAACGACAACGACGAGAATCACTCCCCTCGCTTTTGGAAGAAATGCATCAAAGCGAGTTCGTCTTATTCGAACGATCGAGAGGAACTCCTTTTAAAGTCCTCGTTGAATCGAACGATGAGTGGAAATAACGTGAAAACTCGATCCGTTCCGAGTATACTTTTCGAAGAATGAACATCGGTAGAGGGGGCTTTCATTACAGACCCTCGTAAAATAACAACAACAACAACAGCAACAACAACAACAGCAACAACAACAACAACAACAACAACAACAACAACAACAACAACAACAACAACAACAACAATAATAATAATAATAATAATAATAATAATAATAATAATAATAATAATAATAATAATAATAATAATAATAATAGTAAGAATAATAATAATAATCGAGCGCGTGCGAGAGATCGTCTCGCAAAGGAGGCCCCGGTGCGATCTTACCTCGTAAAACGTTCCCGCGAGAAGAGGGAGCGTGTACGTATAATCCGGCACGATTTATCTGCCGAACGAGTTAGCGATCCGATACGCGAACATTGGCATAAACAGAGATTTATGTAACCTTACGGCGCGGTAGATTACGAAATACGACTTCGTGATCGAGCGACAAGTCCCGAAGAGTCTCTCTCCTTCTATCTTCATGTTCTCGACGATATATTTGTAAGTCAAAACTGCTGTCATTTTTTCAAATAGATTTTTAAGACGTCTCGTTAAACGTTTAAAACTATAAATCAACGTCGCATTATATTTGCGATCAAAAAGAAAATATTTAACACTAATTCTACGATATAGATTCGATGTAAGTAGCAGGTATATAAGATATATTGGGTGAAAGCGGACCTCCCAACCTCTTTGGTCGGGTTAATACGCTGGACGGATATTTTCTGTAAATGGTAACCGGAAGAAGGGAGACGAAGGCGAAATCTCTTTCTCTCTCTCTCTCTCTCTCTCTCTCTCTCCCCCCCCCTCAAAAGACAAGGTGTATCGGGGCCGAAGAGAAAAGTGAGATTCACGGTGCACAACGCCTGGAGATAAAAGAAAAAAGAAAAAAGGAAAAGAAAAAAAGAAGAGAGAGGCTCATTGTCTCGATGAGACCGTAAATACTTCAAAGGAGAAGGCAACATCGGCTACCTTTGGCCATCGCGTCCAGGAGGTCCTGTAACTCGTCCGAAAGGACGTTTCCCCAAGAGAAAAAGATCGAAGAATGCGAGCGATTCACGAAAACAGGAACCACCGAGTATTGGCGGGACGATATCTCAAAGGGGGTCAACGAACCGAACATTTCTATCTTTCCGATTTGCACTCGTTCGTTCCTTAATTCGATTCGCGATTGCTCTTTCGTAAAAGAAGGATTAATAAGTTTATTCGAGATGGAAGGACGGAAGGAGTTCGCTTGGAATCATCTTGACGGTCGATTAATCACGAGAAAATGAACGGATATTTAAGACTCTCCTCGATACCGAGATTTATTCGTAGATTTTACGGTGCAGATAAGTCCGCTCATTTTCCTATGATTAATGACAGCCGTCGTTGAGCATTCCACACGCCGAGCTTATCTCTCCTTCTCCCTTTCTTTCTCTTTCCACGTGGACGCGGATACGCTGGAAATAAAGTTATCATCCACCGTTTAAGATTTTTCCTCGATTACTACACAAAATTTGTTCGACCCCAAGGGTCGTCGTCATTCAGACGTTTATAATAAGCAAAATTTGCGATGATCGCAACCGATCGCGGCCTCGCTTTTTCGACCTTCTTCCTCGGCTCTTCTCTCTCCTCGGCTCTTCTCCTCCTCCACCGCTTCGTCTTCTTATTCTTCTTATTCTTGGAGGAGAGTGGTATATGACCCTCTTAATGAAGTCCGACAGACATTGCCGAGCGAATGCGCGCGAAGCCGCTGGAGCATGGTGCAAGCATCATCGTGTGGTGATTGTAAAGGACACCATGTAAGCAGGAACACCGTAACCGACTCGTTACCGACTCGTGCTATTCGATGCTAAGCGAGCTAACCTATGGAAATAATATGCCAGGAGTGTTCCGAGGGCAAGAGCTTTTTATCTATATTTTTCTTAGCTTTCGCTTAACGACACGAAATTATATCGATATGTTTATAGTAGCGAATATATGCTCGTAAATGCACGTTCGGTTCGTTTCCGATCCGACAGATATCCTACCATCCGAGAGAATAAACAGGAGTTTCTTTTAATCTGGTAAGAAACTAAGGACGGCTAGAAAAGCTCGTAACTCGTCGAATCGAATCGAATCGAATCGGATCGGATCGAATCGAATCGAATCGAATCGAATCGAATCGAGTAGAATCAAATCGAATCGAGTCGAATCGAATCGAATCGAATCGAAGCGAAGCGAAACGAAGAAAAGAGAAGCAAAGCGAAGAGAGGAAGAGGGCCGCCGCCTGACCGCTTGAACGAAGAAGCCGATCGTGGACATGGACAGCAGCTGGTGCCGTTGCTCGCTCCTCTAATTGCATCTAATTAGATTAGAAGTCCGCTACACTCGTTGTCCGGCACCGGGCGTTGATCGGAGGTAAGACCTGTGTTAATCAGGTCTTACCGGCCAGGTCGTTCTCGATCGATCCTCGAATTAGATTGCACCACGGACTGACTCCCCTCCCCCCGTGCCTTTAATGTATGTACGTCTATAGCCGATCCGTTGTATACATAGGTTTATGTACATGTATGAGGTAAGGGCGACTATCGATTGGCGTTAATTGAAAGGTCGAACGGGAAAGCCAATTACGCGAGATCTATCGTTCCCGACACTTTTCTCGCTCTGCACTGGCCAAAGAATCTCCCTAATTGTTCGAATCCCGTATATCACGTAGAAAATCCAAAAAGGAAAGGAACGAGATTTCCAAGGAGAATATTTTTCGAGCACGAGGACGATCGATAAAAATGTTAAATAGTTCGTTAAAAACTCAGGACTCATCGATCATCGGTCGACGAGTTAGCGAGGGCGTGTTAGCGACGACGAACGTGATTTTTCAAATATTTTCCACGCGCATTCCATCCTCGACGTATGCAAATCCCTGAACCCTTTTAATAGCCACGCTTCCAAGCGTTTCTCCAGTAACCGTCACGGCGTTTATCGATGCCGATACGCCGACGATTCACGACTTGACAAGCCACTTAACTCGAACTACTTATCCGGGATTCGCTGCGTCAACGAGCGAGACGAAGACGAACGGCGGAAGAAGCTGTCAATTTTGCTTGCTTGCTCTTTTCCAAAAATCCCACAATGATCTTAATGGTTTTTCATTTCTTTCGAGAGAACGTAACAAGGACAAAGTGCGTTAAAAGGATGAAAAGAAAAGTCGTCTGCTCTGGCTAGGTCGAGGCGGTTCCTTTCGCATCCTCGCGTGTTTCGCATTCAAATGCCTTCGCATGGCGTAATTTAGAACCCGTTTGGAGCCCACGGCGAGGCACCCTTTCACCCAGCTTCTCCTCCAAGATTTCGTGTAGCATCTGGTCGTGTAGCAGAGAGCGAGTGAGCGAGCGAGAGAGAGAAAGAGAGAGAAAGAGAAGAGCTGGTCCACAGCGATCAAATAAAGGCGAGAAATTACGGGCTGCTTTTGGAAAGGAAGACGACGCGCCACGGGCGAAAATCCTTCGTTTCTTATCGCCCTTGAACGCACCTCTCGTCCTTGACAACTTTTACGAATCCTACCAGAAGAGATATACGCGTTACTTTGTTAAATCAACGCGAGAAAGAAGATACCAAGAATAGTATTTACGTTAGAGGGGAGCTTCTCCAATGGCAAGTATGAAAGGATATACCTGTGGCAAAGGCAAAGATAGCAATGCGCTATCGGAGATACATACGTCTGGCATCGTTGGAAAGGTCGAGACAAGAGATCAATTTGCATGTCACTGATAGGAATCCACTCGACTTGGCGAACGTTCGTTCGGCAAACAACGTCGACGACGACGACGACGACGACGATAGGCATGAACCGGTATCGAGGAATGACGGAAGCGGCAAATAGTTAGAGACAAACGATACGATATCTCCGTACAAGACTGCGCCCAAACGGGTAATCGCTTCGAATAAGGAATAGTACCCAGTATTACAAGTCGATGTTTTGATACTACGCTCTAACGAGAAAGGAGAACTTCCTATGAGGTGACTCCTCGTGGTATGTGCCATGAAATATCTCCCCGAATAGACGAGGCTCTCTTGTCATTTACAACGGAGTAGGTAAGGTATACGTCTTAATAAATATTCTTCATCTTTCTCTCGGTCAAACATTTTACCTTGAAATTACATTTAAAGAGGTCTTATTAATCTACGACGATTATAATTAATAGGTGGTAGTGGGATAATCGTATTTATCTCAATCTACTTTTATCGGCAAAAAAAAAAAAAAGGAAAAAAATAATACTCGCGTGATTTCTATATCGTAGATGAAAAGAAAGAGACAAAGTTGCTCTCTATTATCTCGCACGGTAAGTGCTTGTCAATTTGGACAGCGATGAAGAGAACGAAGTAAAAGAAGAGGACGAAGCGAATGTCGTTGCCAAGGAACGACCTTCCTTGGAACTATTATTATTGATAATTGCGTCTGTATAACGCCTCGTCCTGAGAACGACCGATCCTCAGATCCCAACCTTCCTTCTTCTTCGTTCTCGGATCGAGCCACAAATGAACGAGGGGAACAATACGACAACAGGATGTCTGGAGGAAAATGATAAACAAAAACACAGAGTGGATAGAGGTCGACCAGTTCTGGCGGTGGGTCGACGAGTCGAGTAGAAAATTCGACAGAAGACACGCCTCGTTATATTTCAAGCGCGATTCCCTGCGAAGGATATACACACACACACACACACACACACCGCGAGATACTGCGAAAACAGCGTCGTTTTCGATTTTAATTAAAGTAAAAAGAGATCCAATTAGAAAATCAAAATTCCACGTCGTCTTATCGAAAAGAATATCTTCGAAAATGTTCAGCTTTGATTCTTTTTGTTAAATTCCGTTCAAAGTTGTGACTCGAGGGTCCCTCCATGAGACACGAGGAAGGAGCGACTCATAATTCATGTGTCGTCACGCCGTCTCGTTTACGCCGGTAATAAATTATCCAAGTGTGACTTACACGGGATTAAAATACTACAAATTACTACTACACGTTTTATCAATCCGTATTATCGTTTCTAACGAGCGCGTTTGTATTGTTATTAAAAGGATCGAAACATACTTGGTAAAATTAAATACTTTTTTCTTATTATTAATCATTGATAACGTAATTAAAAGGAACGCGTTAAAAAGCAGAAACGATTATTTGTGAAACGTGGCGGCGACGACGACGACGACGTCGTATAGCGCATAGGAAGACAATTAATTCGCCGTCGTGTTTCAACTGGTTCCCTTTAGATAGATTTCAGTGGACGAAAATTACCCAGACCGCCTAGGATGTCCATTATTCCCAGATAATTACATACTTCTCCCTGAGGAATTTTTGAAATGAGTTTCTGCCCTGCTCTCTCCGGGGATGTGCCTATCGGTTCCAAGTCACCGCTTCTTTTCGTCATTGGCGTCGATAAGTCTCTCCCTCTCTCTCTCTCTCTCTCTTACTCTCTCCCTCTTTTTCTCAACGGAATGCGTCGAGGAAAAATGCCTAAAGAATTTCGAGATGGAACGTACCTAAAAAGATTTCGTTGTAAGGTCTCTCCTTTGAATAGCGCTGCCTTTCTTAAAGCGTCGAATCGTCGTAAGAATACCGAAGGAACAGCGAACATTCCGCTACTAGCAGCGCTGCTAGCGCGGCTGCTATGGTGGCGAGAGATCGAGCTAAAGCTAACTGGACACGGGCGTTGCACGTAAGTAAACAGAGTCGTTGATCAGAGCTCTCGCATACTTACTTCTAAAGTAAGTACCTTTCTCGAAGTCTAAGCACCGAAGCGTGGTCCGATACAATGAATCTAAGCCGGTCATTAAACCGGTCGTTATAGCTCAAAACTGTTTCGTGCCGGCAGTCGTCTCGAAGCTCAATTTCAACGAGTCCACGGTGTGCCTCCTTCATCGCGTTCCATTAAATCGTAAAGGTGCAGCTTCCGTGTTCCGACTAACTGTTAACTACGACGACGACGACGACGACTATGCGAAAAGGACGAATGATCCGAGGAAGTAAAAGAGATAGAGAGATGCAAGAGAGGTACCATTAAACGTAACCAACAGCCCGTACCCCGTTTAGTCTAGTTTAAAGCGCTCCTTCGAAGTCTCCTTCGAAAAGATCTCCTTCGAGAGACTGATTGCAAGCGAGCAGGTTGAACAGAGCTGAGTAATGGAGGCATCCACATATCTTCGCTAACGGTAGAACTTTCTGTTATCTCGGAGTCACTTTGAGGTACAAGCAGCGGCGACGTCTTATCGCGCACTGTCACCAAAGACCGACGAAACGCCGGTCGTCTTTGTTCTTCCAGGAAAGCGACGCGACAAGGCCATTCCTCGTTCCGCAGTTTTCTCTTAACACGAGACGGACGACCGATTGTGACACGTTTTATTGCAAGCTAAGTACGATACGAGAGGAAGGTAATTGCGAGAGTCGACGATCAATTGGATTCAAAGATGAGATAGAAAGATTGGACGTGTTACAAGAACTCGAACGCCCAGGAAATCAAGGATCTCAACAGATTTCATCTCGGAATGAGCACAAGGTGCCAACCAAAGATGTGCGTGCACGCGAGCGAACGTACGTGCGTGTGTGTGAGAGAGAGAGAGAGACGACTGTGAGAAAAGGTGTCTCGAGGTGAACCTCTTTCGCACCACGCGAACAAGATCGTCCATTTCCTTTTTGCGACTTTCGTGCAACCTCGCGCGAGATGACGATTTCGAGCTTACCACGCCTCCAAGGACCTACTACTAGTAAGGGGACGAGCCAAGGTCGACGAATACAAAAGATACGCACCTTTTCGTATCACGAACTTTAAGGAATATCAGAAATATCGCGCGCGCGATAGAGATAACCGAAAGAAAGATTGTACTTATGGTGGCTGCGCGGATCTCCCTATGTCATCTTAGAAGGATAATAAGGGGGGGGGGGGAATGGCGTGTCTCATTATCCATACGCAGTCGTACTTATCTTCTTAATAAATCGAACGGACTTGAAAGAGATTAGAGACGGTTCGTGTCGGTTTTAGAAACGATAGGGCTTCTTCGTAGAGTTTGGATTATAGAATCGACCTCCAACCGGTTCAATGAAAAGATCTACATTGAATTAAGGAGCTTTGCCGAGAAATAGGAAGAATTTTTTCGAGGACATATTGTACGCGACGTTAAATCGGTACCGTTGACAATGCGTTTTCAAGTGAGCATTGACATCAGGAAGAGGAAACGTTATCGCGCATGGACGAACCGCTATCCTCCTCTTCCTCTTCCTCTTCCTCTTCCTCTTCCTCCTCCTCGTCGTCGTCGTCGTCTTCGTCGTCGTCGTCGAAGGTCCTCTCGACCAAGGTAGAGAGATATTACGAAGAGAGATCGTGGGGAGTCCGGGAAGCGCGAACCGGCCTGTCAGTCGAGCACAATTGACTTCGACCTTTGACGCTTCTACGTTCCGAGGAAGCCACTTGGCGGGGCAGCTTTTGATTCACTGCCTAGCTATAAAGTTAGAAGTCTGACAGTTCATGATACTTCAATGATAATACGTGACCGTCGGCTTCATCCATCTCGCTTTCTTTCTCTCTTTCTATACCGAGTACGAAAGGAGGAAGGGAATTCCATGAAAATGATTCTTTAATAGAAGGCGCCGGGGGAACGAACAAAATACCGTTTAACATTTTCTACGAGAAAAAGCAACGTAGCGGGGTTAAGTATTTTAGCTAGCAATTAATGAGATCGATGATCGCAGAAGCCAATTTAAGCATTTTCCAGGTCTACGACAACGGGGATCTTACGTAAGCCTTATAAAAGACTCGATGGCGTAAATAAAATATAAAAAGAAAGAACGATATTAATTCGTTCTCTTTAACGAACACGAACAACTGTGACCCGTGTCATCTTTCTCAGCGACAGTTGAGAATAGTCGGAGTGCGAATCCGTATCAGTACGATAAACGGATTTGTCAACGGTAAAGTGGATTTTCGAGTGAACACGAAAGGCGGTTGAGAGGGGCGACGGTGCCCTTAAAGGGATTCGATTCGTCTTAGCGTATCCACTTTGAATTATAAATCGAAGCGAGTACTTACGTGCTCGTCGACCGAATAAGTCAACTCTCCGTCGTCGTAAAGGACGAACCATCTTCTTTGCCATCTCTGAAACAGAAATAAAAAAGAAAAAATGTCGAGTGAAAGGTTAATAAAGATAGCCGCGTCAATCACCGTTTAAACTCTTACCGCGAAAACTCGACTCTCGCTTTTTCCTCTTTTTCTTCTCTAAGTATATAGCGGAGCTTCCACGAAATCGTAATTACGACTCTGAGCGAAAACTATTCTACGAGAAAGAGTAAAGAGTCCGTATACTTGTTCGAGTTCGCGGCAAGGAATCTCTAAGGTTTACCGACGCGCTAGCTGGGTAATTAGCACGAGGTAGCCGTTAATTAGAAACAAAGTCGGAGAAGAAAAGAAAGGTAGGAACGACGGCATGAGCCATCGCGGCAGGTCGTCACGATTTCCCTTTCAATGCCACCTGCGGTGAGGCTCCTACGATTCCTTTTTTAAACGTCTCTGCCTTGCATTTTCCAAATTTTATGATCCCTTGCAGAGAAAAAGAGAAAAAAGAAAAGAAGAAAAAAAAACGCGACCGCGCACAGCCATTAATTTATGACGAGGTAAAACGAGAGACTTTCCGACAATGATCATGCCGAGTCATCGCTCCTGGCACGAACTTTGACGAACGAGAAGATGCGAAGGACTCGACTTTGCGATTTTCTTTCTCTTTATCTTTTCATTATCTTTGCATTCATATCAAGGAGGAGGAGGAGGAGGAGGAGGAGGAGGAGGAGGAGGAGGAGGAGGAGGAGGAGACAACTTCCTCGTAGATACAATTCGTCGCTGGTCATCGTCGGTAGAGATACGTCGTCGTACGTTGTCGAATAGGCATCTAGGTACCGTTGCAAAATCGTCTGATGCAGAATAGAGAGAAAGAGAGAAGGAAGGGACGAAGAATAAGAAGAAGAAGAAGAAGAAGAAGAAGAAGAAGAAGAAGAAAGGAGAGACGTTCGGCCTACACAGAACGGCGGTATCTTTATCTGGTAATTATTCACCAGGCCTCGGTGAACTCGTACGAGGGGCCCTGGCACGTGCGTGGGAAGATCTTCTCTTCGCTGAAGGAAGAGGAAGAAGTGGAGAGGGAGGAAGAGAAGCAGAAGGAAGACGTAAAGGACGTAAAAGACGAAGAAGCGGGACATTTGGTTGGCGAACAATGCACCGCGAAAGAAAGAGAGGAAGAGAATTGAGACACGGTGTGTAGAAGAGAAAGCGCGGAACTTTGGACTCCGTAATCTCTTCTCCTCGTGTAACGTCTGCTGTAATTCTAGCTATACTTTTAGAGACATAACCCTCGTACATCTCTCTCTCTCTCTCTCTCTCTCTTTCTCGCAATGAGAGGAATCGATCGAGGCTTCTTTGTGTCGCGTGCCAAAAGATAATAAAGCGCAGACCCCGTTAGCGCGCTATCGTTGTACCACTTGGCCGCCATTTAGAATACGGATGAATCAGCCTGTCTTTTTAACGGTGGTCGGCAAAAAAAATGACAGGACAAATACTACTTGATAAACGTTATAAAGCGCGTATTTCCTATGATTAGATCGTATTCCTCGTCTTGAAGCAAAAGACTTTCGAGTCACGTCCGTCCCTCGATGCGCTCTAAGGAGTTCTTCTACCGAGAGAGAGTGAGAAGGATGGACCGTAGGATCGACGGATCGATCGATCGCGGTGCGCGCTTCGGAACGCTGACCTACCGCACCTTCTTCCGGGTATAGCGACGATCATTTTGCATCGCCCACGGATCAAGAAGTTTGTCTTACATATCGATGGTCATTCGGAACGCGCTTCCTGGATGAAAAAGAGATACGGGCGGATGGCAAAACGCTATATATCGTAGTATAATATTTCGTTAATTTTCATTTATTAAATTGCGACATAATAAACCTCTTATCAGCGAGCGAGAGAAATTTTCTTTAATAAAAGCAAAAACAAAAATAAAAGAAAAGAAATATCAATGTTGGAAGAATGCGTGTCGTTCCCGTGAGAAAGAGCGAAACGTTTCGTGACGTGGTAAAGAAACGTTCCCGATGTTAGCTTCGACTTCCTAGACGTCGATCGGATTATATCTTCTTCGGCTTCCTCTCTTTGGCTCACGACTCTCCCCGTCGTCTGAATCGAAGAGGAAGCGCCATCGTCGACGTCGTGCAGTTATGGCTTGGCGTGCTACGAAACAACTATACCATCGCCACGCTATGGTCTTCCCCTGCGGTAGGAAATGGGCGAGGTTGCTAAAGAGACCAATCTGACCTCAACGGTAACGTGACCTAATCCATTCCCAACCATGATCCTTTTCCTTCGATCCAGGACCCACAATTTGTGGATCTTGTTTCGTCAACCTGCATTCCTTCTTGTCCTACCTCCCCCCCCCAACGTTCTTTCTCTCTTTAGAACGATTCTTTCGAGCGAACTCAGAATTAAAAAAAGAAGAAAAATAAAAAGAAAGGAAAAAGGAGAAAAAGAGAAGGAAAAAAAAATTATATATATTAAGAGAAAATGTATACGGAAAGTAGTTTCGTCGGATGCACCGACTGCAAGCAATATAAAAGGCAATGCAGCGCGTAAAGTGAAAGTATCCTGATCTTTAAAGATGTTACGGAACATCGAGAGGAACGGGCAAACATCGATTCGGATGGTAAACGACTAATTGGCGCAAACCCGAGACGGTTCAAATTGAACGGCACCTCGCGAACGCGAACTTGGAACAACTTTTTTTTTTCATCGAAGCGTCACGTGCTACGCGCATTTTTCCATTTGCTATCGAGAGAAAAGTATATATGTATATACAAGTGGTTGCAACAACGAGAGAAATCAGTTTTATTATCGTTCTCTTATTAGACGCGCAACCGCCGCCGAGAATCTCCGACCTTATCAACGTCCTCGATGAGAACGTTGTAAAAGAGAAATCTTCCTTTCCGATGAAAGTAGAAATTTCTTTCGATGGCCAACCGTAGTCGGATTCCGCGTATCGCTCGTTGATTCGCTTTTCTTTCTTCTTCGAAACGAAGAAACAAAGTAAAACGATTTAATCGAAGGTACGATGAATTTTTATTGCTCCGTTATACGTCCTCATAGAGATCGAAGTCAAATAGCGTAATTAATTCTCCGTCTTGCGAAGAGCATAATTTCAAAGTTTCGCCCCGTTAGTCCTCGTACTCTCGGCAAGATAATTGCTCGTCCAGTCAATAATTAATACGACGAGATAGAGAGAGAGAGAGAGAGAGAGAGAGAGAGAGGGTGGAGGAGAAGAGAGATCATTAAAATAGGTATATTCGACGAATCCCGCTGCTTCGCTACGCGCCGCTGATGTTTTATCCGACCTTAGAGATTTTCTCTCGATTAATAAGTCATAAGAAAGGACATCGCGTGGAACGAATATATATTATGGCTGCCTAACCCTTTAGCAGAATTCGATCTTCGAAAAAGATTATTTTTAAATTAATCGAAACACGCGATCCACGATGCGCATATCTTATTTAGAATTTTCCTCTTGCAATTTTAACGGGCAATGATTTAGCGATAAATCCATAGAAAGTCCGGCTTTGTTAATTTCACCCGGCAGATAGTTCCTTTAGAGAGTGAACGTTAATAAATAAAATATTATTCCCCTCTCGCGGGGAGCAGCTAGTTCGTAACACCTCCTTAAAATGTAAATCGAAATTTCGCCGCCAAGCCGACTATCCACCCACGCGCTGTTGCTCGACTATCCCCTTCTAGTCCAGGTTAATAATTTATCCGCACCCGATACGTCAGATTTACGAGCGCATAAGCAAAGGCTCGATCGCGGGTTCGGGATAAAAATAAGAAAAAGGCGTGTCAATTTGTGACGTGCCATAAACATCGTAGTAGTCTCGTTGTAGAAACCGTTACGAGCAACGCGGCGCGTGATGATTACTCGTTGGAAGGAAAGAAGTGAGGGGCCGAAAGAGAGAACAAATGAAAAGTAAGACGAATCTCCGTGGCGACAAGACACGGGACGATTAAGTGAAATCGCGACGTCGAAAGTAGATCCGTCAGCTTTTTCGAGACACGATTATAAAGGAAGAGACCGGAAAATCCTCCTCTTTCGTCGTTTTCCAATGCGTTTTCCAATGCGTTTTCACCGGGCGATAAGAAAAAAAGGCACGGTCGATTCGTCTCCTTCGATTCGATTCGAGCCAGAAGAGGAGAAATAGAAAACCGCGTAGGCTACATCGAAAGGAGAAAAACTAAAACGAGTTCGTGTTCGGACAAGAGCTAGAAAGGTGATAATTGACGGCTGACTTTCTCGAGTAAGCCGTTCTTCTGTGCCTCCCTCCCTGTTGGCGCGAATAACTTAATCGAATGGTATCGTCCTTCGCGTATCATAATTCGTTGTGACAAACGAATTATGTCCACAAGGATGTCCGATAAATCCTTGGAACAATGCGACGTCTCTTTGTTCGGTGACATCGTTGCATCGTTCCTCCCGCCGCCGCGAGGACAATGAAAACGGAGGAGAAACGAAGAGAATAGAGGAAATAAAGGAAAAAGGGATCTATCTATAGTTCCTTCGCCTTTTTTTTTTTTTTTTTTTTTTTTTTTTTTTTTTTTTATTATACGGACAATTTTCATTAGCCGTCGAAGAGTATTTTACGATAATAGAAGGCAATTCTCGAGAGGTATCGTTATTTCGCGAGCGTGTACATTTAAAGTGGCCGATGTATCGACGCGGCTATGCGTGCGAGCACGCATTTATCTTGCTTCCGTTACGACTTGCTTCTTGTCGACAGCTTCCTCGTGCTAACTCGTATTACCCTCCATGTAGATCGTTTCTTCTATGATCTCTCTCTCTCTCTCTCTCTTTATTTTCCTTTGCCAACCATGACCAGGATCGCGCAAAAATCGCAGAGTCGAAGGAATAGCAATTAAAGGCGAGAATGCATTGAGAGAGAGAGAGATGCGAACATAGAAAATCGTTACGCGATCGACGAGTTCTACTGAGATGGATCTTCGTCGAGCAAAATAGCGAAATATTTAACCTCCGATGATCGATCTTGATCGGCGAAGAACGTGAATCGGAGGAACTCGTTCGATCGTGGCCGCTAAAGGATACATTAAAATTACGAAGCACGAGAAGTTAGTCCGAGGTTAAAGGACGCTCTCGATGATCCCGGACGTAAAAGCGCGAGGTGCCGCCTTTAAAGTCGCGCTTACGCAATGAATTATTGCAACGCTTAGTATCACGAAGCGCGATGTCGCCTAACGAGATGACCTTTCGACGTGAAAACATTAATGACTAGCGATCGCTAGATGAACGTACGACGTACATTCCCCTAGCTAAGAAGAGAAAGGACGAGAAAGAAGGGGAGCAGAACGAATAAGAAAAACGAGAAAAAAAAAAAGAAAAATAAATAGAAGAGATCGTTGTCGTAATAAGGCGACGCATAATATCGTTCGAACGCGTTGCTACGAAAAATAACGCTCCTTCGAAGAGAGCTCTCTCGTGTTCTCGGGAGGCGATTAATTGACCGGATCGCGATACTTGGCAGGCCTTTGCTCACGCGAATGCAAATCGAGCGTGGTCCACCGGCAGGTGGAAATTACGATCTTAAATGAGTGCCGAGAACGAGAGAGTTTCGAAAGAATCTAATCCATGCGTTCTAAGTGGCATTCGATCGGCTACTCTAATCTTCCCGGAATCCCCTAAGAAGGTATCTTTTCCGCTAATATAAGATCCAATGTAAAACCGGAAAGCTGAAATCCCAAGCGAAAGATCGGCAAGCGGCTCGCGATCTATTACGAGAGACGGCAAAAGAAGAAGAGGATTACGCAGCGAAGAGAATTCTAGCTCGTGATGGATGCGAGAAGATCGAAGGTCATTCCGCAGGATTGCTCGAAGAAGTGCGATGAATGGTGTCGGTATCGTAAAGCCCGTTTCGCGTGACTCCACGCGTGTACCCATCCGACAATACTGCACACACAACTCGCTACATCTCCACTCGACGTCGAAGACCGTATCCTTGTGTGAAAGAGTCCCACAGAAATACGAGATCCTCGCCGTAAGACGGATACAGCGACTTTGTTATGATCCCGCTCTCGTGTGATCTTTCTCGAGACTGCGCGCAAACGATCCCCTACCTCTTTGATAGGAAAAGATCTCATTGAAATGCCCCCACTTCCCTCCCTATTCATATTAGATCGACGCGTATTACGCAACGCAGATTTTTCTCCCTTTAATTCCATTACACGTAATGGCGATTGAACGATTTTCCAATCGGCATCGAATGCTAATCGAGTCATGCCGATTAACTTAATTAATTAATGATTAGAATTTTTTCTGTAGCTGTGAAAAAGAAAAAAAGAAAAAAAAAGAAAAAAAGAAAAAACCAGCGGAGAAACAAAGTTGGAACGTTTCGCAACGAAGTAACGCGAAGCGAGAAAGGAATGACGAGAAAGGAGGTGTAAGAGGAAGAGATCGAAGCAGCTTTATCTCCGAGATTTTCGCAAACGGCTACCTGACATTTCCTAGCGGCGAATGCGAAGAAGAAGCGGCAGCGCGGAGGCCTTACGGATCGCGGAATCGAAACACGTCGCACCTTTCACCGAACGGAGCAGCCGCAACGTCTTCTAGCCGTGCACTCGCAAAAGGTTACATTTACATGTGCCAACGAGCTCGTCGCCGACGTATCATTGTCTTCGAGGTTACTACCATCGGCACGTGCGCGGCTCGCGAACGACGACACTATCGACGACACTATCAACGACAAAGAAAGAGAAAGGAAGAGGAAAGAAAAAAAAAAAAAAAAAGAACATCGAAAGCCCTTTACGAGGGCAAAGCTACCGGCTCTAGCCAGCGAGAGGCCGTATACGCATCAACCATTCGTAGGATCTTTTAATAATTTCTCCGTGGTACTACGATCGGAATGAAACATATTTGATTAATAAGAGCACTCGGGATCCGAGAAGGTGGGAAAAAAATTTGATGGATCCGAAGAAGTGGAGCAAGACGAAAAAGAGAAGGAACTTGTGTTCGAGTTTGCGCCTCGTGGAATCGTGGAGAATAGCTGGCGTGGTAACATGCAAGAAGTCGTCAGGATCGTTCGATCGTACTTCCTTCTCCTCCTCCTTCTCCTCCTTCGTTCAGCAAGAAAGACGGAAGTGTCCCCGAGGTGGAACGCCCTGTAAGGGACGAAAGAAGAGCAGGGAGACGAAGGGAGAGCGAGACGCGATCCTTTTCTCTTTCCACGGAATAATACGATAGAAGCGAAAGAGAACGGAAAAAGAAACTTACGAGAAAGACCCTATCTACGACGACTTCTTCGTCATCGAGGATTGCATTAGCTATTAAATAAATAATATTGTATAAAATAGGAGGATAAAAGGGAGCCATGCGTTAAAATTACAACGACATAAAACGAATTTAAAGGACGTGAATTATTAAATTATTCAAAAACGTGGATTTTATTATTCGTAAGAGAGAAGGAAAGGGAAAAGAGGTTGGACTGGGAAGGGAAAAGGGAGGAAAGAGGGAGAGAGCGGACAGTGGCCAGAAGCGAAGGCAACGTGGCCGCCGAACATGCAAGGCAGTCGCTCGTCTCGGTTCGTCGACCTCGCGAGGAATGCAAGGCATAACCTACCGTAACACCACTACTACACCATCACCGCCGCCGCCGCCGCCGCCGCCGCCGCCACCACCACCACCACCGAGAGTCGCGCTCGCGCGCACGCGCGCGCGTCCGAGAAAGGGCGAGAGGAAAGGGGGAAAGAGAGAGAGAGAGAACCTTTCGTGCTACCGCAGAACCACCTGCGTAAGAGCCAAGAAACCCCCTTGAAATCGTCCTCCGAGAGTGTCCTTCTCTCCCACCTCCTCCTCCTCCTCCTCCTCCTCCTTCTTCTTCTTCTTCTTCTCTGCCGGTGGTGACTCACTCGCTCGGCTTCGCACGTGCGACGTCCACCGTCGTATTGCTTTTAATAGTATACGCAAGGATTAACCTTTTTCTCACCTCGAGTTTCAAAGTTAAACATTTAGTTCGCAATTTTCTATGAAATTCCAGAATGACATTATCCCACCTGGTGTCTTAGCATTTGCGTTAATCTGTCATTAGTCGTTAGGACGAGATCCGATGGCGCCTGACACGTATTTATCCTAACGGAAGAATCGCTAATAGTACCTACCTACCTCGTTACATCGGCACCGGTAATCGCGCTTCGCCGCGGACAGGTACAGTTATGCATATAAGACGAGTGTTCGCGTGTATCACGGCCCCGTGAATACGCGTTTTCAAACATTCGTGCCATCTTTCTCGACGATTGTTTCTTTGCTCTCTCGAATGCAAGTCTTTCGTCGGAATCATTAAAAAATTTCACTCGAGATAAAGACGATAGGTAAATAATAATAGCAACATACGTAAGTATAGGGGATAAGAGATACCTACTAAGATACGCAGCTACGATTCCACACGGAAGTCGACGAACCAAACGGCGTGGCCTTTAATGTTCTCGTGAAGCATTAATGAAGATTCGCTTTCACCGATATCGTCATTGCGAGTTACTCCGAACGCGGTTTCTTCCTCAACGATATTCTTAACTTTGCGCCCGATCGGAGAAACCATCCATAGAGAGATGGAGAGAGAGAGAGAGAGAGAGAGAGAGAGAGAGACCTTTCCAGAACTCTTTCTTACCTCTCTAAAGCAAACATTAAAGTACGAGCATCTCTCAATTTCGTTGGACATGGTAGAAAATAAGGGAAGCAAAGACTCGATCCGTTAGAGGTACGAATCAAAGCTGAGTCATTTTATCGATCGAGCTCGATCGTAAGAATTTAATTGAACCAACTCAAAAAGTCAGTTTACACTGAGCGACCTTTTCTAAAAATATTCCCATTAAACGAGAGAATACGATTCTTCGAATGTCGTTTTAACGATCGACTCCGACTACGAAAAGTGTCTCCCTTGCTGAACGGTGTTTACCGTTATTCAATCTAAATTAATATCAATCGTACGTAGGTTGAGTCGATCGATCGAATTTTTTCGGATCTTCGAGAACGCGACCTCGACCGACTTTTTCAGCGTCGCATATTTATTAAAATGTATTACAAAGGTGCTGTGCCAGCGAATCGATAAATTATCATCTTGCATACGCCTAACGCCCTGCTTTTTATACGCACGCTCGAAACACCTGCCAATTCTCGGCCAATGAGATCGAAAGAGAGGGAGAAGAATGGACAGCTCGTTTGACGTTTCGATTTTTTCACAAGGCTTGCTCAAAACGAGCCGACACCTTAAAGAAGAAGGAGAGAAAGAAGAAAGCGTCAGGTAGCCTCGGTCGATCGTTTCGAAACGATTTTATACGGATCGGTAGATCCGCGAAGCGAAGAGCCGCGGAGAAGTGGTACACGGAGAGAGAGAAAGAGAAAGATCATCTTTAAATATCGGAGGAGAAGGAAACGCCCGAGAAAGTCCAAATTACGAAAACTATTTCGTTCTTGCGATCGTGAAAAGATGCAACAATAAATTTCTCTTCGAAATTGATCTAATAAAATTGTCGCCAACGAAGCGTGTTTCACTTTTTCGTATTGCTATGTAAATGCACCTGACACGAACGGAGGGCCGTAACGATGACGAAAGTGAATTTTAAAATCGAGGTCTCGTGTTTGCGTCCTGCCGCGGACGTTGACCTTAATATGCGTCTAACGACTCCCTCCCTCCCTCCCTCCCTCTCTCTCTTTAGCGCCACTTTGCAGAGCTCCTTTTATTCCAAGTGGGCACCATGTGGTAGCGCTTTCCTTACGACTCTGAAACATTCTTTTTTCTCGTTCTCACGACAATTCGTTCACACGGATTTCGCGGTGACTCAAGCGTAAAGTGCTGTGGGCGAGAATAAGAGAGACAAAGCGAGAGGGAGGTAGGGAGAGAGAGAGAGATATTTCAAGCCGCCTACTTGCGGTCCATTTTTATTTTCGACACAGGTGTCAACTGGCAATCGAGAACGCTTTATGTCTCTTTTTTCCATCTCTTCTTCTATCTCTCGTGTATCGATGGTAGACAAAACGGTACTTTGTGATCGACGAAACGAACCATTGTTTAAAAAGTTTTGCGAATTAAGGCATAGATCTAAAAAAGATTTTTACGCAGGATATATCGATTAAAATCCGAGTTTAAATCCAATCGTCGTAAACTACGATTAACATCTCGAAAACAATTTGCGAGATGTAAACCGGGTTGACCGTTACGAGTTTCACAAGAAATAAGACAAAATGGACACGGAGTAGAGCTGCTCGTGTTTTTTTCCTCCCTCTCCCTCTCTCTCTCTCTTTCTCTCTCTGAATGCTAGGTACGATGTATCGTATAGTTACATATTTAAAAAGATATCGTTCATTGCTTGCGCTCGTCCAACCTCGTATAAAACGTATCGATCTACCCGCAGGGCAATTCGGTAACCCGATTATTGTCGGATGAGCGTGAAGCCAACAAAATGAATAAAATCTCATTAATGAGCTCGGGAAATGTACAAGATGATTTTTACTTTCCAGAGATCATTGACCGAACAATGTTTTCGAATAATATTTCACATAGCTACGGATAATGAAAAAACAATTCCTATTACCCATCTCCAGGTGTACCGATAATGGAAAGCGAAACGAAGTTGAGGTCGACGCGCATGAACTTATCCATTAAGGGAACTTTGCACGGTGTACTCCGGAAGACGCAAGAAAGCAGACTCAGCAGTGAAAGCGATCCCGTTCGATCCGTTCAATTCCGCGAAAAAAAACAACAACAAAAAAATAATAAAAAGTATATACACTCTCACACACACGTGTGTGTGTGTGTGTGTATGTATATCACAAACTCGGGTCTAAACTCTCGAATCGAGACGCAACTCGTGCGTATCTTTGAAACTGTAAGAAAGAAAAGTAAACGAGCGTGGAGTCGTTTTGAACTCGTGAAGTAAAAATTGGGAGAAGAAGCTCCCGTCTGTCGTGTACTTTTGTACGAAATAAAAAATGTCAAGGAAAAAGAATATAAGCATATAAGAGTGCAGTAAGAAGAAAAAGGGAAAGAGAGAGAAAGAGAGAAAAGAAAGTCGTCGTATTGGCGCGCGCCAAGGGGGCCGCCGCCTTAAGGTTGTTACTGCTGGTGCTGCTTTGAGAGAGGCGGCACAAAGGAAGGAGAAAGAAGAGAAAGAAAAGAGAGACGACGTGCGTACGCGGGACATAACTCGCGAATAATGCGCCATTTTATACGGCACCGTGCACTCGTCGCGGTGCGAGCCGTAAGCAAATGCATTTTGCAAAGGCTGCAGCGACCAACTTCCAGAAGAGGAAGAGGAAGAAGAAGAAACGTACGACGAAGAGGAGGAGGAGGAGGAGGAGAAGGAGGAGGAGGAAGAAGAAGAAGAAGAAAAGACGGCTTAAGCCGAGCTCTCGCGTGTAAGGCAAGAGAGCGCGTTCGCGAGGCGACGACGAGCCGTCATTACGCTCGAAACACGCTCGTTAAGCTTCGCCAAGCAAAAATAGAACTTTCTTCCATTGGGAACTGCCAACGAGAGAAGAAGAGGAGTACCAACATGGAAAATTTATGCATGTAAATAAATACGAAATCATATATTCGCTTTTTCAAATAAAATACAAAAACCTATCATCTCTCGCCCATTGATTTTTCGCGATAGGAGAAAATTTAGCTGGCACGGCGACATTAGTAAGAGTATGAATTAACGAGATCCGCTTGATTAAGGAGTCGATACCAAGCATTAACGGCCATTACGCGTCGTTCGTCGTTCGAGGCTTCAAATGCCTTTAAGGCCTTAAGGCGACTCCTAATTATTCACTTTCTCCGCCGTGCTCACGCGACGGAATGTTTGAGATTTGAAATTTTCTTATCCGTTAGGCTCTCTCTCTCTCTCTCTCCCCCCCCCCCCTCTTTCTTTGATTGAATAACAAATAATCGAATCGAAAAGAAAGAAGAAACGTGGGTAATCATTCGTTTCGCGTGTTACGTAAAACGTCGCGGTCCTACCATTGTAACGATAAAATGAAAGAGGCGAGGCGAGGAGAGGAGAGGAGGGGAGAAGAAAAGAAAAAAAAAAGAAAAAAAATGAAAAAGAAAAAGGAAATATGCGGCAGGCACGGTTATCCTCACTTTCACGATAATGAGAAAATTGCGAAACTCGAGATCGATTTTACAACACGATTTGTCGATCACGGACTAATGATAATTCCCGAGGCATCGATGGAATCTAACGATCGGAAGCGACCGATAGATAGGTAGTAGAGGTAGAGGTACTTTTAAAAGATAATCACAGAATGAACATTTTCAAGCGATGAATAAAATAACGAACCTTTGTACGGTTGAGAGGATTCGAAAAGTCCCAGCCGGGTGCGACGAAGAGGTATCCACATTTTGAAATCTTTCTTGTAGCCTGGAACAAAATGAATAAAGGGAATGAATAAAGTTTGATTAAACGATTCTCGAAAATGTTTCTCGACGAAAGGAAGAAAACGATTCGCCATGGATCCAGGTGCTGGATCGCGCGCTTTTAACTTTCGCTCGTTACGAAAGAGAAGAGGCCACAACCGTCGTCGTCTCAAGTTTTTCTTCGTGTCGAACATGACAGAGTAAAGCACTGAAATTACACGTAGGGCAGCGATCGTTTCGTTCGCGCGAACATTGTTCGATCTGGCCTCGTCGTGTCTCGTCTTGATGGATCCACTTACGCACAACCCACGTGCAAAACTTAACTCTCCTAAGAACGCTCCTTCCAAACGAGTTTCTGCTTATGTATATCGTTTCTAAAGAACAAAATTGTAGGATGGAAACTGAGACGAGTCGAGTTTCAGTTTAAACTCTTGGAAATAAATCTATGGAAAAGAAAAGAAAAGGAAAGAAAAAGAAAAAAAAATAATGGCAAGCTGCTGCTAGTTTCTCTACATTCGATGCTTCACGCACGGCCGAGGGAAAACGTTCGTCCTAATCGAGACGACCCATATAAAAGGAAAGTACGCTCGCAAAACTCTTGTCAACGAGTTCGCAAAATTACTCGTTCGACGACGACGACGACGACGACGACAAAGCAGATGGAGCGTGCTCCGATTCGCAAGAGAGAGAGAGAGAGAGAGAGAGAGGCGGGATAGCTCTCGTGCAGTTTCATCGTGAATCTCGAAAAGCGTCTTTCACGGTTCGCTTGCCGCGTTAATCGTGCCCGATCGAGAAAAATAGAAAGAAAAGAAAAGAAAAGAAAAGAAAAGGAGAGGAGAGAGAATGAGAGAAGAAAGTAGAAAACTAAAAAGGAAAAAGTGACATTGGAAAGTCGCTATCGATATATAAATCCGCATCGCATTCTCGCGATATTACGGAAAACGTTATCATTCGAAATCACCGATCGATACAGTTTGTAGCATCGGCCGGCGAGGGTACGCTCTGTTTAACCGCTTTCCATCCGGTTTCCGATGATTTCCTGTCATTCCTCGGCACTAACAATTAACTTCCGCTGGTTAAAGCGACCGCGCGTAAATACGTGGGACGCGTCGTTCGAAACGTCCTGTCAGAAATTCATTCGTTGCCGAGTTTAAAACGTTAGAAGGCAAAAACTTGACATATTGACGAGTATCCTGGGTCAATTTCCTCGTGCTCATCCTTGGCACGATTCGAAGTTAGTTAGTCCTTGCCGATCCTTAAGCTTCGATCTGCGACCCAGATCGGCCAGAGTGACATTTATAATTTCTAATAAGGCCGATAAGGCGTTCTCTCATTATTTCGTAGGTGTATACGCACGCAAACACGCACGCAAGCACGCACGCACGCACGCACGCTCTCTCTCTTTCTCCCTCTCTCCCTCTCTATATATACATCTTTCCCGGTTTGTACGTGCGCGTGAACACGCAAGAGGCACAACGAAGGAAAACGAGGAGCGAGTTGGCGTTTATTAAGGCAATTAAAGGTCTACCTTGTCGACGAATCAACTCGTTAGCCAATCAGAACACGTCGACGTGGGCGATGCCCGCCCGTCCAATGGGCAAATACCGTTAAACGCGTTAATTCCTTCTCCACGCGCATAGACTTTAAATCGTTATTACATACTCCGAGCATGGTATAAACTATTCTCAAAGAATGCCAGCTGTCCGACTTGTCCATACAAGATGAAAGAACGTCTCTCGTATTCTCGTTGTGAAATAATCCGACGGACGGGCATTAATTATAAATTAAGCCGAGAATACGTGAGGATATTTCGTTAGCAAAATGATGATGACCCATTGACGGACGAGGTAATTATAAAGAGGAGCTTATAAAGACGAGTTTACTCGATTCCAAGGGAAATGTAACAAGTGTACATAATACTCGCGGACAACGCAGGAAAAATCCCACGCATCTGCATATCCCCCACATCCGGTATCCGTACTCAAACTCGTCACTGGAAACCTGTCTCTCACCTGGAGTTAACAACGTTATCATGCCGTGAAATCGGCCAACGAGTGGATTAACGCTTCGATAGAAAACATAGACGCGTTTCGCCTCTCTTTTCGAGTCACGACACACTTTGCCTACCGCTTATTACGATTGTATGTGCACGTGTATTTCGATTTAATAATATAATCATAGCGATCTCGTCGTACGATTCATTAAATACTATAATTGCATTTTTCTCGCGATCCTATTCTCGATCCCCAGAGAGGGAGAGAGAGAGAGAGAGAGAGAAGGGGCAGGGGGCGGGGCAGGGGAGAAAGATAAGTGGGACGCTTTAATAAGCCTCGTTACGCGTCCACGGCATCGCCTTGACCCAATAACAACGGTTTCGCGATCTCCTGCTCGTAAAACGAATATTATTATAATATAAGAAGCTGGTAGAACGAAAGAGAGACGTCTCTGGATGGAATATAGTAGGAGAAGAGACATTAGATAAGAGGATTTATTGATAAATTTTTCTTAGTCGCAAGGCGCTCTCGCAAAGCGCTCCGGTCGATGCACATAAATTATCGCTTGCGAGTCGCAGTTATGTCAGAAGCTAACTACTCCGCTCCCTTCTTGCCGAGCCCTCGCATATGTCCTCTCTTCCTCCTCCGTTACGTTACGCCGATTATTACCTCTCGAGCGTTTCGCAATAGCGATGCAGCTGTACACACAAGCGCGTACAAACATAAGGGGGCCGCGGCTATAGGTATTCCAAAAGAATTACTCAAGAGAAGAGATCGTTGGAGGTCGTAGACGTGGGATCGAACAAGTTGTTTTGCTGTCGCTTAAGAGAAACGAAGAGAGACCACTTGGAACGTTTCAGCGTAATCGGCCGAAGACTTTTGTCGGCCATTTTTCTTGCCACGCAAATCGCTAACAAGCCTCTGCTGCGGACTCTGCGAGGTGAGAATCGTGCGCTTATCGAGAATAAAAATGAGATGGGAACGAAACGCCTCGCATGCTGCGCGAGCACCTATGGATTACAAAACTATCCTCTCTATCTCTCGAACGTTTAAATTCCCTTGGAAATCGATGCTCGTTATCGCACCTCGCGCTCTTCGACGTTTCTCCCCTTTACTTCTCTTTACGTACTCTAACAATAATTGCGAGTTTGTAAACGTCTCTGTACGCAATCTTTTTTAATCGCGTTATCCTTCAAAAATTTGTAAAAAAGAAGAACATTCCAACGTAAACAGCCGTTTTTTTCTCTTTTTATCATTTGCGCGTTGAATTCGTGGAAAAATATTACGATCAAGCGTTCGATACGTTTTCATTTTCTTTTTTAAGGTCAAACGTTTCCTCTCTCTCTCTCTCTCTCTCTCTCTCTCTCTCTCTCTCTCTCTGTCGCACGCGCCTCTGAATCAGCGTATTTTCTTATTTTATTTGCCTCATCCGCAAAATATCCGTGTTGTAAGAATTCTTCCACGAATCGTAAACCCGTAGTAAAACCGTGTTATGTACGCGTGTACGTTGCGTGTTATCATTTTCACCGCTCGAGAAGAACCGAAGCCTCGGGATGATCTCGACCGTATATTTTCGGCTCTCTGCCTTAATCCGCCTTTGCAAGGACGCACAGCACGCGGGATTATTATATTATTAACGATCTCGAGAGTCGGACAAAAAGCAAGTGACGTAATCGAATACGATCAGGATCGGGATGTCTCTATGTGTGTACGTAGGTACGTAAATACTTACGTATGTAAATACAGTCGTAAATACATTACGCGTATAGACTACGTTGGTGTATATATATATGTGTGTGTATATATATACATATATATATATATATATATATACATATATATATATATACATATATATATATATATATATATACATATATATATATATATACATATATATATATATAGGTAAAACGACGTCGTGATGCGCACTTGTCGGCAATGACTGGCCTGCTGCGCGCTTCGTGCTTGCCCCAAGGCAATAACAGATAAGTACTTGCGCGTACACGTATAATATTCGAGCGAAAAAAAAAAACCAGAGCTACGTTTCGACTCTGTCTCGCCAATGCCTTCCAAATGCCAATATCATTATCAATTCGCAAAATGGCCTCTTTCTGGGAAAGTAAACGACGTAGCGTCGAAGCTCGAAAATCGAAAGTTTACGAGAGAAGAGATTTCTCTTTTTACTTTTGTTAAACGAATTGCGAATAACAATGATCTCGCTATGACAAGAAAGAGCACGGTGAAAACAATCGCCATTGAGTGGCATCTTCGTACACGACTTTCTTCGACTACCGACAAAGCCTAAGTTTTCGATTTCACGGTCGACCGTGAATAGAAATTCCGATTCGTATTCGAGGTACGCGGTTTCCTCGGTCGACGAATCGCGAACTCGAACCGCTCTCCGCCGCTTCTCCATAGGATCGCATTCGAAAGTGCGCGCGCGCTTTAATTTGAATCGTGACTCGACCGTAAATGAAAATGCTTCGTAACGATTACGCGCCTCGTCGAGATATTTCGACGTTCTCTCGTAAAAAATCGACGATCCTTCGCTTCCCTTCGTCGATTCTCATTGCGAAAACATCGAAAATGACTTATTTGTGCTAAATTACGCGGAAGTACGTTCGACCGACCGACCGACCGACCCACTCTACTCGTTTATTTGTTCGTACATTCTTTTCTTTTTCTTTTTTCCTTTCCTTGTTCTTTTTTTTCTCTCTCTCTCTCTTTTTTTGTATTATTTCAAACCGACGACGGTATGCGTTTACCGACGATATTAACTACAACCGAAACCGTTACGGAACCGATACGCCAACGTTTCTTCTATCGTTTTTCATCTCTTTTGCAAGGTTCTTAGAGATCGAAGACCGTTATTTTCTACCGCGCACACGCTTTTCCGTCAATTTGCAAATACAGTTATAAAGGCCGCTCGCAAACGTACGATCCGAGTCGAGCGAAGCGTTCGGAGTTCACGCGTAATATTAATTACACGCACAACCCATCGAATCTTATAATTATCTTTGTGCGACGCAACGGAAAGATTTGCGGTGTCATACGAAAAATCGAAATTACGGGGAAAAAATTGATGGGATATTTTATAGTACGTTGGCTGCTCGTTATCTCATCGGCCATCGGCCTCCGATCTATCGATACGAGAGATAGAGAAATAGATAAGGAAGGAATGAAAACAACGAAGCGACTTGCATATGGCAAGGCGCGTTTCGAGATGCACCGTTAGGTGAATACGTAAATGCAAACAAACAGACATTTTTATCTACAATAGCCGACTAAATTCGTTAGACCAGTCGGACTATTTAAGAATGTAACGCGACATATTCGAATTCCTTTGGAACGTCAACGTGGAATATTAATCGATCGTTGATTGGCATTCATAGGCGTACTTCACTTCCGGTTTAGAATTCCATGCGAGGAGAGACGTAGATAGTAGAGAAACCAAGAGCGTCGCTTCAAATAACAATTAATAGACGCGACCGTTCGAAAACGGTTTCAAAAGGAAAGCCTTCGTTTACGATGGCCTGTGTAAACGAGACTGCAATTCTAATCGGGCAAACGTCGCATTATGTTTTCTACATTTTGAAGCGTTCTCCGTTCAAACGTAGAGACACGTTTAAGGGTTTTGATCGAGAGAGAGACAAAGTCATCGTCGGGGAAAAAGTCCAACGAACGGCGGAGATAAAGCCATTAAATGTTTAATTCGACCGATGATTTAATATCGACGCTCGACCGAGCAAGAGAGCGAACGTAGGATCGCGAGAGGTCAATTGATCGGGTCGAATCGAATTATCTGGAGGCGTAAGTGCGTGTGTGTGCGCAGATTAAAGTGGTAGAGGCCGCGGTGCTCCGACGAGTTTCTTGAAATTATTCTCTCGAGGAGAACGACGATATCGATAGGCCGTGATCGAGCGCGCAAAGTTTCGTCCTTCGCAACCTCGACAAAGGGTAGAGCAGAGGGTCCTTTCACTCGAATGACACGAGCCCCGGAGCAACGCGTGCACGGATTCCTGTCTAATACCAGTATCCTAGTTTCGTCACTAAATGCAACCAACTGTTCAAGATGGCGTAGAGCAGAGAGACAGACAGAGAGAGAGAGAGAGAGAGAGAGAGAGAGAGAGAGAGAGAGAGAGAGAGAGAGAGAGAGAGATGGAAACACTCTCTTGTGTGTGGCTCTTGTGCCGTTGCTGTTACTACTACCGTTCCTCCAGTCGAGAGAAAGAAAAAGTTCCGAGAGCACAAGCGCCATTACTTGTGAGAAACCTCGAGTCTTGGACTCGAGAAAGCGCGCCAACCGAGATAATTGACACATTTCAAAGAGATGCCGAGTAGGAGGAAATTTAGCATCGCGGAAATCGATAAGATCGTACGACAATTACCCCGAAAAATTTCGAAATCGAACGATCGCTCTTAGCTTTTATATATATCTCTCGCCACGGCGATACGATAACGTCGTCGAGTTAAATCTTATCGATGTCGTTGTATCTCTCTCTCTCTCTCTCTCTCTCTCTCTCTCTCTGTGATCTACGATCCGAGAGGTGTCGACGACGTAGAAAATACCGACGACGCTCTCTCACATCCCTGCAGCTTGCTCGCTTACCTTGATATTTATAACGTAACGCGCTAAGCTTTACGAGCCACCCGATGGCAACGTTTAATTCTGTTCTTTGCGATCCTATCGAGTACGCGAAGGAGTTTCGTCGTGCAATTACATCGTGAAGAACGTCGAGGAGTATCTCCGACGTTATCGAACATTTGAAATTGGGAGAAAGGTTTGAAGAATGAGAAAAAAAGAACGACGATCTTATTACGCGCAGGTGCTTTCGAGGAGAATGATTTGAAGTCGGTTTAGAGGGCTGCTAAGTGGTACCACGTACGTGAGACGCGGTTCATGACCTCGGAGGCCGATCCTCTTACGAGGAGTACTGTTATTGGCATAGTGGCACGCTTAAGTCGACCCCACCGACTCGCTATTCTCGAAAGCATCTATAACGATGCTCGCTTTTATCTCGGCGACCGCAGCGCGAACGCCCTCGAAAGTCTCTCTCTGCCCCCCCCCCACTCCTCCTCCGTTTAACCTTTGACCCTCTCCGATACAACGCCCCTTTGCGCGATCGAATCTTTACTCTTTTAGACCGCTCGACTAGATTATTTAGCAAAAAAAATACCAACTATCGAGAGCCGGCATGGTACGTGACCGATTTTCATTCATCATCGTGACGCGGATTTTGCAAAAATCTTGGACGGTACGTGCGTTGTTCGCGAGCGTCGGGTTATCGAAGAATAAAATATCAGAAGGCAGAGAAAGTAGGGTAAAAAACCGGTCTGCGGTGACCGACTCGCGTCCGGTGCAAAATTGTTAAAAGAAGACAACGCCCAGCAATCGCAAAATCGCTATTTACCAAAGTACAGAGTACGAACGAAAGCGAGAGAGAAAGAGAGAGAGAGAGAGAGAGAGAGAGAGGGAGAGAGAGAGAGGCGCGAGAATTGCATTATCATTGAGCAACTTTTTCTGCAAAAGCGACGACCGGTATCTCAAGAAAGAGTCGCGAGACATTTAGATGAATTATCAACTTCTCCGAGGAGCAACCAACGAAATGAGAAGATTTAAGCAACGAGCCTTTTCTTCTTCAAAGCAAATCTCCAAAATAATAGTGCAAAGCGTTGTAAATTATTACGAGCGGATACGACGTATCGGGGGATGACGATCTTCGAATCGTCGTCGTATGAAAAAGCATATTTCTGTTTCGTCGAATTATCTTTCACGAACGTTTAACGAAGATCGTATACGGGACGAATGCACGCGAGCGAGCTGGAAAAAATAAAAAGAGATCGTAACGTGCGATGCGTTCGAAATGACAAAGAGTATCGACGGTCACGCACATGGAGCATCGCGACGATGACGCACGTCAAAGAAAGATACCTCGATACAAGCGTCGTCGACCTGCATATCCTGCAATCTTTGCAACTCTGTAATCAACTTCTCGCTCGTTTCTTTCTTGGCTCATAAAATTGCCAGACTTTTCGTCCGACTCGCGAACCAAGAAGCACGGCGACCATTATGGTTTTATCGGTAAATCTTCGGACAATAAAAAGCAAAAGATTCGAAGAGCGTTCCACGATGTGCGGCTTCTTCTCTTCCACGTAAGGTAGGGAGGGGTCGGGGGAGGGGGGAGGGGGAGGGGAGGGGGGAAGAAAGAAAGAAAAAAAAGATTAGCTCGCGAGAGGAACGTTCGTATTTTACGGTTATTTTAATGCGATACGCGCGCTGCATACAGATATATCTAAGCTCGCAGAACGTTAGCCTTACAATTAGTCCGCCGCGCGCGCGCGCGTAACCGCAATTAACTTAATAATTCCGTTATAATGCACTTATAGGTGCGCACCGGCGCGCCGCTCTTACGTGCGCCACCACAATGAGCGGCCAACGTTCCGGCTAACAATAAGAAGTAATAACGTACAACGCGTTGGAGAGAAAATTAACGAAAGTAGCACGGCTACTGGCCGACGCACGATCGAGTATTTAGACGAGAGAGAGAGAGAGAGAGAGAGAGAGAGAGAGAGAGAGAGAGAGAGAGAGAGAAGGGAAGAAAAAAGAAGAACGAGTCGGAACGGAAAAGAATCGGCGTCCGATCGAAATGACGAAACTACGAGCAAATATAAATTCGAAGAGACATAGAAGAGAGAGGTCACGAGCGCAAAGGGAATTCGCGACGTGGTCTTGGTTTTTCCCGATGATTCTCGAGACCGACCGTGTATTCTTAGATTCGGAGACGGAAACGGAGAAAAAGAAATTCTCTCGAGGATTCGCCGAAAGTCAGGACCAAAATGGAATTAGAACGAGCAATAAGATGTAAAGAAAAACTCGAGGAGATACGAAAGATAGGTTGCAAAAGGAGGGACAGAGAAGAAAGGATGAGTATTTATCTTAAATAATAGGAGGGTAAATAAAAGGAGAACGGTGCTTACGCGTCGAGATCTGATTTGGTGCAAAAAGGAAGGGAGGAGAACAGTATTCGGGGGAATCGATGAAATTAGCGTCGCGGCGGCCGTAGAAGAGTGGCCGTGCGCGAGATGCAAAGGCGCACCTGCAAGCGCGAAGCCAACCGGGACAGGGACGAGAGTGTCATTGCCCTGTGTGCCGTCTAGTATAGAACGTACAGGAATAGCAGGCTTAGCCATCGGCTTAGACGTTGCACCGCTTCGTACGTCGCCGCCTCTTCTCCTTTCCCTCTCCTCTCTTCTCTTCGCGAAGAGTGCCGCAGCTGCGGCGCACTTGCGCCTTCGTGACTTTGCTCTGTACTTCGAGCAGCTAAGTTAAAGCCTCGCCAAAGCGGGATTTATTCTACTCTTCCAACGAGGCCGCCTCGTTAACGACCCTTTTTTCTTTTTATTTATCTTTATATTTTTTTTTCCTTATTTTATTTTATTTTATTCTTTTTTTTATCATTTTCTTTAATGCGAAGAACTTGTTCCGTAGGTATATCGAATTAGCGAGAATTGCTTCCTCGATGACTAATTAATGGGAGTATGTTGTTCGTTTTCGTTCATTCGATTAGAGCTAATCCTACGAGAATTATAAGTTGAACAAGTGCGTACAAGGAAGCTCTCTCTCTCTCTCTCTCTCTCTCTCTCTCTTTCTCTCTCTCTCTACCTATCTTATCAGCTTCTAATATTAGTATAAACGTCTGCTTCGTTTCGCCGAAGCGTCAGCTGCAACGATTTACATGGAAAAGCTTGATCGATCGAAGAAAATGTTGAAAGGTGTCTCGAGATTCTCTTCCTGTATGATTCTTCGATCGTTCGGAGAGCTCGAAGGAGCTCTCGAGATTCGATATTACAGTGATCTGCGCTACCGAGCGCGTTCGAGATTCTATCGATCAGCGCGATCTACGTGAGTATTCGCGTTATGCTCTCTCTCTCTCTCTCTCTCTCTCTTAGGCTGGGCTGTGGTTCGTTCGCGATAAAAAATCCGCGGATTCCAAAAGGACAAAGAAAAAGGAAAGGAGAAGGAAGAAGGAAGAAGGAAAAGAAAAAAGATGGGCAACGAAGGGATAACCATAGGCCTTGGCAGCTGCGAACAACCGAATGACATGCTTCTAGTCTCAGATTGCATGCCGCCATAGTGACGAGGAGATTATAATCACGCGGAGACCGACCGACTACGATCTTCTCGACTCTGCTCTCCTTCCATCTTCCTTCGACCGTTCTATAAACCAGTCCCGTATCTATCGATAACATCGCAATAACGAAAACCAAGTTTATAACTCTCTATTAAGGCTTTCGTCGACGAATTAAAGTCGATTTCACGAATAGTTCCGATTCGTGAAAACGAAGAAATGACGTTAAATATTAGAAAAAGGCAAAACGCGAAGATCTGGTGGCGCGATGCGTCCCCGCCTATCGGATTATTTATCTTCCTCCTCGTACGTAGAAAAGTCGCTACGATATCTCGTTTGTATCTCTCGTCGATATTTTTTTCAGTACCCGATAACGAGAAAGAGGGAGAAAGAGAGAGAGAGTCTTGGAAAGGAAGGAAAGTTTCGATTTCCGCGTTCCACCGAGCGCGCGCGAAGAGATCCCGTTGCCGCGTAGCTCTCCTTACGGCCCTGACACTGGGATTCATGACTGGCAAAAGGAAGGAGGAGAAGAGAAAGGGAGGATCGCAAATCGGGGGAAGCGAGATCGTTTCCATGCACGCTATGTAACGATCGATCACCCATCACCACCATGGCGATCCACCGACGTAGATTATGCGAGATACTACATCCTCCTCCTCCTCCTCCTCTCTCTCTCTCTTCCATTCCCTTTTATCTCCTTTCCTTTACTTTTATTCGTATTAACGCTCGTCGTTCGTACCTAACCGAATGACGGTCATCCCTTTTTCTGGGATGAAAGTAATCCTTTCGGAATTTCGACGATAGATCGATTCGAAAGATCCCCTATGAAATGTGTCACGGCGAAGATATTCGATCGGTTCGAGGGACTTTCCTTGAATCATCGTACATGGAAGAGTCATCGATTATTATTTGCGATGCGAGCACGATTCGATTTGCAAACTAATCGCGTACACCTTCCGCGAGAAAGGAGAGAAAGAGAACGAGACCGACTCTAGGATCAACTTTTATACGACGGATTCTTTATGAGACACGATATCGGCTCGTCCCCGACTCCCCCCTCCCATTTCCACCTGGAATATAGGCTGGCCAGTAATATTATATGGGCATCGATATAAGATCGGATCGGTAATCGATAGGACCAGTCCGTCGTAGGTATGCCGATGAAAACGTTTCGCTCGACGAAGCGTCGCGGCTGCACCGTGGAAAAATGTTTTCGATGCTTCGTCAGACCCTTGCCCATTGAGCCGCGAGATTATGTAATTTCGATGCAAACAACGAATCACTCGAGAACCCTCGATGAGTAGCATTCATAAAACCTTTTGCGTTTACCGAATTCGACGAAGCGAGTAAAAAGAAAACTCATCGACTCGAAAGTATTTAAAAAAAGAAAAAAGCCGTAGGTTTCTCGTCGTTTCCAATCACAATTATAACGTTATTATTTCCGATACGGATAATATATAACGGAGTACACACGAACTGCCTGTTTCCTACGGTTTCAAACACGTGATCCACTTTTATCCAATCTGCATATTACATCTGCATCTTCCTACGCGTTTCCCATTGCGTAAACCATGCGAGCTAGCGACCGATCCTAGGTACAACAAAATGCGAAAGAGCGAGCGAGCGAGCGAGCGAGAGAGAGAGAGAGAGAGGATTAGAAGACACGTATCTGCATTACGCAATGCACGTATGTACGCGTGTACGCCAAATCATCGTCGTCGGTCACGTAACGCAGGCAAACATTTAACGCATTTTCTGTCGAAAGAAATACAGAAGAATTCAAATTTATTAATCTTACGTGACTAGAGAGCAACGCGCGAAACGAGTAGAAACTTTATGCTTTTCTTAAGTACGAGCAAAAAAAAAATGAAACGTTACGAGACAAGAAACAGAAAATCGTTATGAAATCTAGTAGATTATTATCGCGCGTTATACGCGGTCCAATTAATTCCAACGTAAATTACATGAAATTCTTCAAATATTTGTTTCGAGTGGTTGCAGGGGGATAAAAAATAATCTGAGATAATAATAATAAGAATAATAATAATAATGATAATAATAATGATAATAATAATAATAATAATAATAATAATAATAATAATGTTACGCTTCAACCCTGCGCCACGACTTTTATCACGATGGAGTGTCTTACCCGCAAGAGTCACGACCACCGGAAAGTGAGTTGCTCTCACTTTCTCCAATTTGTCATTGCTCGCCGCGAACGATACCGCGATATTAATTAATCTTCCATAACGGCGCAGACAAGCTCGCGCAAACGTCGTACATGTAAGCAGGTACAAGCGTATATTTTTTAGATACGAGTGGGTTGTCCTCCATTCGACGATCGCGAATTCATCGCTATCGAGAGGAATGTCGCGTACCGGATGACGATGAAAGGAGAAGGGCTACTGGTGCCGCCGTCGCCGGCTTTGCTCGCAGGTTTCACCGGTCGAGTGATGACGAGAAAGATAAGATCCGGAACAGGTGGAAAGCAAGCTTTACGTGCGAACGGGATTCCGAGAAAAGAAATTTCATTTCGATCGATCTTCGATGATTCCTCCTTCGATGAGGATACTCCGATAAAGCAAGCCAGCGAAGAACGAAAAAAACGATTTCTCTTTGCAAAACTCGAAAATAAAGAAGACTTTTTCCTTTTTTCTTTCCTTTTCCTCGGTTACGTTGTAACACGCGAAATTCCAGAAATCAACGAAGACAAATGTAACGAGCGTGTAGCACCATTCACGGCGATGCACGTGCAATACAGCACGGAGATCGCACGTGTATGGTTTTACACGGCGAGTTCACCGAGAGTATATAGATAAGATCGAGGACAGGTGGAAAGTTCTTCGCTTCCACGTGACTATGCGCTCGCTCTCTTCGTTCTATCGCTCGAACGCGAGAATTCGATGAGATATTCGAGAAAAGTGAGGAAGGTTGGTTATGGTTGGTCTATCCTAATGCTATCGGAAACGCGATGAAAAGATCTGAAATAGGAATCGTTTTTCTCCCTCTTGTACGCTCATTGACGATCTCGGTCAAATTGGCCGACGTCTCGAACAAAAATTAAGTCTTTCCTTTCTTTGGTGCATTACGGTACGCAATGTCGTCGTCGTCGTAGTTAGCTCCAGAGAGATAGGCGACGGTGTACTAACGGACGAGTCAAGTGGAAGATCGAAGAGGTAAAAGGAGGGAGAGATCGAGTGAATGAATCGAAGAGGAACCGAGACAAATATCAACGACATATCTCTCTCTCTCTCTCTCTCTCTCTCTCTCTCTCTCGCGCGCGCGCGCAAAGCTTCTTTTTTTATCGTACATCACTCCTCCGCGTGGTGTACGCCCGTGTACAAATAAATGCACTCCATACATTATTTATAAATCATTTATACGCCAACTACAAGGTCAGGATAAGATCTCCGTGAGGGAAACGAGAGTGCACACTGGGAGTAGTTGGGTTGGGCCTTCTCGCCATCTAAGGTAATCGACCTATTCGTCCAGCCATCGAGATACGAAATCCTTCAAATTCGAAAGCCTAACCCTGATATCGCGCTTACGAAAAAGGAAAGGAAAATAGATCGATGAAACCGGTCCGATCGCTTTCCCACGCGCTTTATGAATTCTCGTTTGGAATAAATCAACAATTAAATCGAATGATCAGAGAGCTCCGTAAGAAGCAGCGGATTATTCCAAGACGAGTTCTCTCTTCGTTCGAGCTTGCTCCTCTCTCTCTCTCTCTCTCTCTTTCTCTCACGCACTCTCTCTCGCCAGTCTTCAAGAGTTTATTCTTAATGCTACGTGAACCCATCGCGCCTTCGAGTAATTCCTGACATAATAAAGTAACTACATAGCATGGTGGCTTTCCTCCTCGGTGATTCACACCGTACATATATTTAAAACACGACGAGGGGAAAATGATAGAGGAACGGGGAGCGAGCGAGCGAGCGAGAGAGAGAGAGAGAGAGAGAGAGAGACTAGCAAACGGCTGGCCGATGCACATCGGAGAAACAAGATCTGGCACTACGTTATGCCCGCTCGATTACAGATAATCATCCTCTGCGCTTCGATCGAACTTCATCGACCTATAAATCGGCATTCCAGGCACGCTTATAGTAGCACCGAGATTTCTACCCGATGAGTTATTCAATCGTGCCAAGCATTAATGTACGACTATTCGACTGAATTCGTCCATCAGCCGTATAGAAAATTGGCGCCGTGACTAAGAGACGCTTTTAAAATGATCAAATTCCAAAACCATGAGATATACTATCTACCGATATCAATTAAGAACGGAAATGGAAAAGAGAAATTTTGATCGAGAGTAAATCCAGTGCCGTTATTATCCGTCCGGTTCGAGTTACCCCGGGCCGTCCGTTCGGTGAGCAATATCTCATAACTTGGCCGACCTACGTTTAGCCTATCACGAAGTGGATGTCCTTGTCGTGACCGTGAAGCTAATTGCCGGTGGTCAACGGGAGGACGAACGACCGAGAGAGTGGATAAATGATCGCGCGGTGACGACGATAAAGAGCGAGAACAACGAAATAACTCATCGATCTTTGCCAATTGCGTTTTATTTTCTCTCTCTCTTTTCTTTTTCTTTTTCTCTGTTTGGTTTTTCTTTTTCGAAGATAAGAAGCGCATAGAAGATAAGAAAATACGAGAGACTTCTCCTTATCCTAGAGAACGAGCTAAAAAGTATACGAGCTGAAAATCCCGCTCATTTTACGAGCACTCCCAAGTTTTACGCCGATCCTTCGTCGAGATCGCAGATAACGCGCTGTCTCACCGGATAAAGTCAAAAGGAGGAGGAGGAGGAGGGGGAGGAGGAGGAGGAGGAGGAGAGGGAGCTTAGAGAGCTGCTCAAGGGGAAAGATCGGTCGAGTTACTCGCGCCACGGTCATCTTCCCTCGAAGAGACGACTACGCGGAAACCGTCTCGGAACCAGATTTTCTCGTTAAGAGTAACTCCGTTAAGGTAAAGCCCGGACGATAGAGATCGTTCATTCATGTTAGAGACCCATAGAACCTTCCTGGAAGTCCCTACGAGAATCCTACGAGGAAAAACGACTCTTCTTTCGATCCATCCATCCATCTCTTCGGATTTAAAATCGAAATAACGTAGCGCGCGTCATATTTATTTATGAGAGCAGAAAATGCAAGGAAGAAGCAATTTCTGAGATAGTAAAAAATCCTTTCAAGACACTTGTCTCCTTTCTCTCCCTCTCTAATGGAACGACGTTCCTACGTGTAGAAAGAAATAATCCATTCGACGCACGCGCGATGGCCAACTCATAAAAGTATTTTCGTCGGTCGGTAAGGAGAAGTTGTAAAGCGCGCTCGCGCGCGTGATGGTAGTAGTGGCGATGATGGCCGGTGATAGGTTCTCTCGAGCATGCTCGTCGTTTTCCGTCGACGACGACGTTTTCAATGAAGTCCTTATAAAGGTAAGAAGCGTGCGTGCGCATGCTCTCTCCGACTTCCACGAGAGGAAACCGAAGCGAGGAGGGCAGGTATTAAGGCGCGAGCTAAGGAAAAAGGTTTCGGATTCGAAGGAAAAAAGAAGTACCCTTCACCCCCCCCCCTCTCTCTCTCCTTTCGCAGTCTATCTGTTCATCTATCTATCTATCTATCTATCTATCTATCTATCTATCGATCGATAGATCGTTCGATCGATCCATCCATCTATCTATCTATCTAGCTCGCCTTTCTTCTTCTTCGCCTTCGCAGGCTCGATTAAAATCGCTCGAGGGCGATCTATCCGGGATACACCGTAAAGCGGGCCACCGACGGTGCGCGCGTTAGACCCGACGACTTCCATTCACTAGTAACTCTCGCGTACAGGACGTTTCATTTAGCCTTTACTCGCTTAACGATCGAACCGATTTACTCTTTTCTTTCGCCTCCATATACCGCGTATACCGTTACAACTGGATGCCCGCTCTTAAAGATTTTTTACCTTTTTGTAACGGCACGTTTAAGAAGCGCGCAAAACTCGCTTCGCGTCTTCTCTCATCGTGCGATATATTACCAGTTTCACTGCTTTCGCCAATTCTCAATGAAATAGAAAGAAGAAAAAAAGGAAAAACAATAACGATTCTTTCGTTGATCCAACGAAAAGTCACCACAGATAGATACCAGCAATGTCACCGCGTCGCGGCAAAGCAAACCAAACACTGTCGACGACGTCATGTTTGTACAACGTATATACATACGTATCTACTTATCTATATAAATATGTGCGTTTTTCGTAAGGCGTAATTTCATCGAAACTTTGTAGCAAGAGCTGAATGGGTCAGAAAAGCGAGAAAGAAATATTAAGATCAACGAAGCGATACGTCGTCGTACATACAGCGCCGAACATAACAGTATCTCGCTTATGGCATACGCTTCGGAGTCGTAAGCAAAGTAAATATGCGGCCGCGAGAGAGAGAGAGAGAGAGAGAGAGAGGGAGAGACGAATGAACACGTTACACGGTGGTAACGTTCGCCGTCTTTCTCGGTCGTCGAAGAAGGAGAGAAAAAATGTTGACCGTATCTAGCGTAGCGAGAATTTTGAAGGGCAAATGGCAAAATTTCTTCGTATCGCTATAAGAACGGAAACTGAAATTCTTCGACTCTCGCTCATCTTCTTCGAATACCAAACGCAACGACGGAGGACGATGACGGTGGAAGAATTTTTTCATCGCGAACGTGTCTCGCTTAAATAAATCTTGCCTCTCTCTCTCTCTCGCGCGCGCGCGCTCGCACGTCAAATTTCTATCGAGATTATCGAGGTACGAAAGTGCTATCGAAAATAAAAAAAACGTTTGCGTCTTTATGGAGAAAATGTCGAGATAATCATTTAAAAATTTTCCACCTACTCTTATCAAAAGATTGTTGACTTCGCGCGGGTAATGTCCTCGGTCATTGGTAAGTCGGACGTCGTTTTCGTGTATAACCGTTATAGTCGGACAAACTATACATACTCCGTATGCATAAACCAAACCGATATAAATAAGCTCCGTCGCTTTTATAACGGGCACACGTTTTTGACTGCTCCGCGAGAACGCATCGTTCGTAAAAAGCACGTCTTACGGCTTCCTTAAGATCGTACATCGAGAGAGGAAGAGAGAGAGAGAGAGAGAGAGCCAAGTATTCTCGTAATTAGTGGTAAAGGAGAAAAGCAATCGGGCAACGTATTTCGCTTTATACGCGTACCACTCGCAAGACCTTCTACGTGCGTTGTATATGGAAATATGCCTTGTGCGACGATCGAAAGCCCTGAGACTTAATGCGAATTCGTGGAATTTCATGCAATGATCTTGAGACGGAGGGGTAGGGAGGTGTTGGTGACCTACACGAAACCATTTTTAATTTCATAAAAACTCAATCTTATGGATGACTCGAACGTAGGAGGAAAGATAATAAGAGAATGCGTTTCCTAACGATAAGGGGAAGATCGAAAGAGCATTCCGAGGTTAGATATTATACCGGTAATTTGACTCGTCATTTTTGTCTCTTCGAACGTTGCTTTGTACGAAGAGAGAAAGAAGACCGTGCGCTCTCTCTCTCTCTCTCTCTCTCTTTCTCACGCAAATTACTGCGTTCCTTCGAAAGTCGACGAAGCAACGGCTCTCCGACAGGCAGTTATAAAGGGTGCTGGAAGAAGGCGATTGGAATGCACCGAGAGAACAGGTCGCAAGGCTGCCAGCATTCCGAAATTTGCAAACGAGTATAAGGAGAAACGCGTGGCTCTACTTCAATCCGACTTTTTTTTTTCTAACGAAGTAACGATATAAAATAAAAGTATCCTAACTTTCTCTACTTTTTCTTTTAATTCTTCTTCCTCTTCCTCCTTAAAATGAAAAACATCAAAATCCAATTTTCTTTTATTTTCACTCGATCGAAATCACATCTCTTCGTATATGTAGCAGTATATATATATATATATATATATATATATATATATATATATATATATATATATATATATATATATATATATATAGTTCGAGATAAGAAAATGCGTACGACCTCTTATCGGCGCATCGAGATTTTTTTCCCTTCGTTGAATCCGCATAAATATATCTAAGCGATAAGGCAAACCGTGATGCGTCACGGCGAGAGAAAACGTAGATTCGAAAGGCATATCTACTATACGTAAAAGTCACGATGCCAAGGCCGCGAGAACGCCGCGATAACAATCGGAAAGGATTCGCGCTGTGTCCTTAAAAAAGAAAAAGAATCGATTACAAAGAATCTGTACGTGAAAAGAAGCGCCCACCTTTATCGATGGAATAACAAACGGCGAATTCTCAACGTATGAAATGTCGTATGAAAATGCGTCGGAATAAAAGCATCTCGCGAAGGGAGCGAGCAATTAACGCTTCTCCGACGATCGATCGATCGATCGATCCATCTCGGTTGGTAGATCGATCGATCGAGTTTGCTCCTTTGAGACATGGCCGAAGGTAGCAGCAGATCGAATGAAAAAGTATGACTTACGTAACAGCAATGATCCCTACGAGGTCTCTCCCTCCCTCCCTCTTCTATCGCTATTCCTCACCGATCGTGCCGAGGAATTCAACGGCGAAGAAGAAAGACGAAAAAGAAGAGAAAGAAGGAAGGAAGGAAGGAAGGGAAGGGATGGAGGAGGAGGAGGAGGAGGAGGAGGAGGAGAAGAAAGAAGAAGCCAAGGGAGACGTCTCGAGGCGCGTCGAGTCGAGCATATACGCAAGAAAGATGGAGGAGGGTGGCAGAATGAAAGAGGGAGAGAGAGAAAGGACACGCAAGAGCACGCGAGAAAGAAGGACTAAGAAAGGAAAGGAGATAGAAGCAGAGAGATAGAAGGATAGGGAGGGAGGGAGAGAGAGAGATAGAGTCCATCAAGGAAAACTCACCCTATTGCATTCCAGAGCCTCCGCACTGTGCTCCTCTTTCTGCTTGAAGCAGCTGCTGCACTTGCTCTTGTTGAATATGTTTGGTGCGAACTTCCTGCACTCGGCGCCGGTAGCACGCACGACGCCCGTCGTGCCGCTCGACATCGCGACACACTGACGCGAGCACGACGACTTATCGACGACGAGGACGACGATTATTATCGGCCGATAAAAATAGCAACACTAGCAACGACATCGTTCGTTTCGCTCCTCAAAGTTTTTGCCTTTTTTCTATTTTCTTAGATTTTCTATCGATCTCCGTCGCTATCCTTTGACCGTCTTAACAACACCCTCCTCGGGATTCGCGACAACTTCGCGTCACTTTCGCGGACCCCCTTAACCCGAAAGTATCGCCCCCTAACCTACGTTTCGAATCACTTTGGCGCCTTTTGAAATTCCCGCCTGGTCTTCCTCTAAATGTGTCACGCTCTTAAAAGAGACTATTCGAAAAACACCAAACAAGATGAATTTTAATATCCTCGAGGATAAACGTAGGAGCGAACGAAGTGCACCTTATCCGCTCGTTCTATGTGTGTGTCTATATGCGTGTGTATTTGGGCACGCAAACGTGCCGTGTGATCAAAAACGATTCGATGGATGCTTCGCGGCGTTCTTGACTTTCTTTATTCTTCTCTCCGCGACTCCCCACCTTTTTTTCTTTATCTTCTCTGCTCTGCTCTGCTCTGCTCTGCTCTCTCTCTCTCTCTCTCTCTCTCTCTCTCTCTCTCTCTCGACGTCGCGGGAAACGCGCGTCGTCGCACGAGCACGCGCGGTCTCGCGCGTTCACGACGTCGTCATTGACTCGCGCACTGACGGACACGCACTAAACGCGATGCAACGAAACGACCGCTCAACTCCTAAGGTCGACGGCGATACAGGCTCTCCCCCCACTCTTACCCCACCTTCCGGCATAGAAAGAGAGAGAAAGAGAAAGAGAGAGAGATCAAGCCAAACCCCCTCTTTCCCTTTCCACTCTTTCACCGCCGCACCCGTCACTTGAGAATCTCTTGCTTAAGCCGCGAAAGCACGTGGACGATGGAACGAAATCACGGAGAAGCCCCTCTCTCTCTCTCTCTCTCTCTCCCCTCCCTCCTGCCGACGTTCTTTCCGTCTGTTTCACTCGATGCAGCCACTCGGTGCAGATAAGAAAGAAAGAAAAAAAAAAAAAAAGAAAAGAAAAAAAAGACAAGCACGAAAGCAGAATCGTGAATTTCGTGTGGATCGCGTAAACGGCCCGTGGAGGCGCTATGTGAGTCTTTAACAATAAGAACGACGACGACGACGGCGACGACGTCGATGACGACGAGCACGTAGACGAGCGCGACGACGATGCTCGGACAAAGCTATGACACAGCGTCCGATAATATCCATGACAGAACGAAACTCGCGCGTACATCCATTCGCGATCCTCGCTACCGTACCGTTTTCCAAGCGCCACCGTTTGCCCTTTCTCAAGCTATCGTCCCATTAGTTCGTTAGCTGATTGGTCGCTAACGCCACCAACGCGTATCCGCCATATTTCCTTAACACATGCCTTCTACCATTGGTCGATGTTTCTGATGCGACGCACATTTCTCTTTTTTGCTTTTATATCGTCTTACGTGCAATACGATTTTCTTCGATCGAATCAAATATTATTAGATGAAGTTAATTATCGACGATAAAAAAATTACTCGTGTCTTGTTACTCCAAGTGTTTGTCCTCGAATACACCTGTGAAATTTTTCCTTGTAATATTTTTCTCACGTTATTCGTCTATCTCTTTAATCGTATGCATTGAGAAATGTTCGACACCGGAGACATAAATTATGTAATAATCTGAAAGCAATCTTCCAAAGTTACCTCCTCTCCCGTGCCGACGAGTATCGTCGATCGAGTACGAGTATTCACACCGTGACGGAATCACGAAATCATATTTGTAGCACAACGACCGACGATCGTTCATTTATTTATAAAACAAAAGAAATGATAAACGACATTGTCGAGTAACGCCGAACTACTTATTGCGCTTTTATTCCCGCTACTATCGAATCGAATATATCGCGACATCTTGAAACGCATAAACGTAAAAACCATAAAAGGCGGGAATTATTAAATGATATTAATCCGACATATGTTTTCATTCCAAACTTTACTAATATATGTATTCTAAATTTACTTAATTTTGTGATAAAAATTAAACGAATTACGTTATTCGATGAAACTTTGATAAAGATATTTTGTTATTTTTCATATATTGCTAATAAAAATATGTTCCTCTGGTTTTGAGGAACTACTTGAGTCATACGCGTATGTAAAACAATCAGCTGATTTACACGTCCGGTTCTATATCCGTAGATTTGTTCCGGGTTCAGAACGACTGTTGTTCCATCGTCTATGAGATTGCCTGTAAAGATGGTAGATAAAGCTGTTGACAGGTTCGTAGCTCTGATTATTTTTAATTTTTTATACGAAAAGTTATATTTATTAGTCGCAAAGATGTTCATGTAAAATTTTAATATCATATTGTGCAACTAAATGTAAAATATAGTTAACCTCCAACGTTATACTTTGGTCATAACAAATTAACCTTTTATTTGTGTTAATATTCGTAAATATTTAATTAGAAAAAATATTTTTACTCTAACGTAAGACCATCTAAAATGTCACGTTTCCAAGTTGTTTCTTATGAATCGTTCAAAGGTACAAAGTATATGCACATTTCCAATATTTTCCTGACAATTTTACATTATTGCTTTCAATTTCTACATTATCGCTCTATAAAATAATCTTATTATGATATATTTTAGTATTAAAAAAAAAAAAACCCGTGTAAACGTTTGTTAGAGATATGGAAAAATATTATATCGAAACAAATCTTAATCCGATTAAATCCGACCATCTTACATAACATGCAAAGGAAAGAAAAACATGAAATGAAAAAGATGAATTCATAGAAAAAATTCATAATTGTCTAATTAAAATCTAACATATGAGATATCAAGTTTTAATGAGTCCTTTTAAAAATTACATATCAAAAGTTTACAATTATATTGCTTTTATATACAATTATGTTGCAAAACAATTTTATTTGCTGTTAGATTTAATGTCTTTTGATCCATGACCAATGGATCCTCTTTTACAATTTATTCTTATACGCTTTCCAATTTATTCTTATACGCTTTTCATTCAATTTTTACTTATATCGAGGCACAAATGAGGAGGAAATAACGTTGAAGTATCGTTCCATCATATTATAACACTTTCGTCATTACAGGGATGATAACTCAAAAGTTGCAATTATTAGAGAAGTATATGACAGTGAAAATGCTCATGAAACTTTTGAGTACGAGTTAGAAAGAGCCCTTGAGTCCGAATGTACTTTAATCATAATTGAACCATCGAAATTGGGAGATGAAACTTCCAGATGGATAACGGTTGGTAATTGTCTTCATAAAACTGCAACGTTATCTGGCTTAACAGCTATCACAACAGGTTTGTTAATGTCCTTAAATCGTGATTGTAATTAATACGTTGTTGATTTAATTATCGGTTTCTAATATTCCTAGGTCTTATATGGGGCGATCGACCTTATATTTGTGGCACATTAGGTTTTGTATCACTTATAACTTGTGGACTTTACACTTTGTCATGGCAGTTTGATCCATGCTGTCAATACCAAGTAGAAACTGACACAAGTAAGCTACCACATGTAGAAGTGTTAGCTATCTTAGGTCCATCGTCGCCAACGTTTCTTGTAAGAAAGGATGATACGAGGAGACGAATTCTTCATGCGACTGTTACGCTGACAGCCATTAGCATTAGTGCATGGAGAATCTATCAAGCTTTTAAATGAAAATTTATTTGTTGAAAACGAATTATATCTTGTTTTTAAATTGAAGAAGCAACATAAGGGCCCATGCAATACATCATCAACAATAGAATGCAAGGCCTAGCATAGGATTCTTTATATTAGAAGAAACACAGAATCACATTTGCTTATACAGAGGAGACTTTGTATTACATAAAATGTATAACTTCACTTAATAACAATTGCATTTAGCCTTCGGACGTTATCCTCAGAGTTGCAGGTGTTTCTACTCTGTGATCCATAATTTGTCGATTATACTATAATCATTTTTGTCACAAAACAAATTGAAAAATAATCCAAAATAATTCTAGTAATGTGTGTTCTTTTAACTATACAGAATTGCAACTTTAAATTCAAGAAGTTAAATGTAGCATCGTGTATTTTTAGATTGTATATAAAATAGGTAGATTGCACAGAACACGAAATGAAGAAAAGAACGTTGCCTAGACTTTTTCGTTTTATAAAATTAATAAGAATCAAAGCAAAATGACTGTGTCTGTGCATAATAATTGTAAATGATAGTGTTATTCTATACTCCAAGTTGTTTAAATAATATAACATTTTAACGATTACCTTGTGTTTTGAGTAAATAATTATTTTGAGTCAAAATGAAACGATCAACTTTGAGTAAATAAACGTTTACTCAAAACGGTATATCGAGCTTCATAATGTTGTCCCACAAGAAGAGCATTGTAAGCATTCCTGCAAAAAATGATAAAGGATTCTAAAAGTTCTTTAATTCAATATATAAAACATTTTTAATTATTTTGAAGCTTATAAAAGGAAAAAAAGAAAGAAAAAAAAGGGGGAAAAAAAAAGAAAAAAACAAAAAAAAAAAAAAGGAAAAGAAAAGAAATTATTTCTCTACTTGTATATCGACATTAGGCCTCTTACTTAAAACCCAAATTTTGATTACTCATGTATCTAACATACCGAGCTAGAAATGAATGCAGCAACCATAAGTCGATTCGTCTACCTTTACGTGGATTCGTCTACCTTTACGGCCAAGTATTCCAGTGTTCTAACATTCCAATTAATATAAATTTCTCGATAGACCATCTCTCTTGTAAAGATCTCTCTTACAACATAGCATTAGATGTACTCATGATATTTGCACATTAATTTCTTTTATATCATTTAAAAAATTTCAAATTTCACGATAAACAGAACTCCAATTGATGTTATATACAGACTGACTCGCTAACTCTCTTTAACAAATAATTATTCATATATCGATTCGTTACATTAGTATAATTTTATTTCACATTATCGGACGAAAAAACATTTATTTTATCAATATCTAACAAAATTCCAAATGTCTTCTAAAATGAGAGAAACGAGATACTATTTAATAATATTAAATTGAATGATAGATTAATTCGTACACATTCCGAAAGTCCATTTTTATTATAAATGGTTACGTCTTGAATTATTATTATTATTTTTATTATTATTCGAAATAATGCACACATCAAGCGAGTTGTAGTAATCTATACGACAATTTTACTTCCATCCAATAACTAAATAAATTCCAATGAAGACGTCGATTATATTTCTCTTTTAATAAATATTATTGAAATTATGTTCGTTTGCGCGTTTCTCGAATATTTTGCCCCATACCGTCACGAATCGTATGTCTGCTCGAAATGACCTTATATTTGATCGTTTATATTCTGTTATCGAAATGATCTTGAGAGGTACAAATAATATCAACAAACAATAATATCTCGTAACAAATGTATATTTTAAATGGAACTGCGTGTGCGAAATTCTGTATTTCTGTAACTTTTGATGTGCGCTTTATTCTGATAAATGTTGTCAGCTAAAGTTATTCAGAATAAAAAGGTCTTTCGGAATATGTACGAATAAAATATTTTAAAATGACGTTTCATTCTTTTCACCTGCCTCTTTATAAGGCTTATGTTGTTTAACATTGCTGAGATATGTAAATTTAAACAAATTTATAGCGACAATGCAATTGTTGATATATTTATTGCGATACTATAATTTTGATGGTATCAATTAACGTAACATCTACTATCTAGTAGAATCACTATTAGTCTTATTTAGAATTACTGGAATTATTAGAACATGTAGAAGTTCTAGTCAACTGGGTATTCGAATTTTATTTTTAAATTTATAAAAGAAAAAATTATCTTCGATATTCGAGCATAAAAGCACATTTGAATTTTTTAAGACCCTCGTGTGTGTGTGTGTGTGTGTGTGTGTGTGTGTGTATGTATATATATACACACACATATATATATATATATATATATATATATATGTGTGTGTGTGTTTTATTAATAAATATGTACATAGTGCCGTTATAAATTGCTTTAAGTGAAACATTAAATACATATTTTGCAAAATATAAAATATAAAACGATACAATGTGTATAAATAAATAATAATGATTTAATTAATTCATGCCAAATTTAATATAAAAAAAATAGAATGAAATCAATATCTTCGTACGATAGATTATGTAAAATTATAACTTCGTGTTTAGATTTTCTGCCAAACAAATCTCAATAATACGATATATTAAAACATATAAAAGGTAAATGATATAACTTAATTTGTTTTGAAGTCAAAAAGAACCTATAAGAAATGCGCTATAATCAATTTCCTTTAATAAATTATACAAGAAAAACAAAAGATTTAGATATACAGTAATAATATAAATAATTGTAAAATAATAAATTTTCGATCGATCACACGTGTTATATGGTTCATGCCATACATGTATGTATACAAATTTTTAGAAATTTTTTCCTCATTCGCAAGACGATAAATTGTAATATTACCAATAATCTTAATTTTATAAATTATAATTTTATAAAAGGAACAATTATATAAGAGGTTAATATTTTAAATACAGCTAAGTGACTTTATTTTTCTCATATATGATATTTGTATACATGCAGCGTTAAAGCTATTAGTGAAAATAAAAAAAAATGCCAATGAAATATGAATTTTTAATGTATAGAACATTTCCTTCATGATGAATTTAATAAAGTCACATGAATCTATTTGAAAGATTAGATGTATGTGTAGACACACACATACAATTATATTTAAATTTGTATATTTTAGAATATTTATAATATTCATGATATTCAATTGATTATAATTACTAAGGTTTAATCATTAATGCACTATTCCATGACGATTCTGTATATTTATACATATATGATATATTTCTTATTGTAATAATAATACTCAAAAAAACTTTTCATAACATAAACCTATGGAATACATGAACTTTTATTTTGATTGTATAAAAGATTTAAATAATGCAACTGCCTTGAAACTCTTTTTACAAGAAAGCAAATATATGAAGACATACTCTATCATAATTTACAATTTTATATATATGCAAACTTTTACTCATAAATTCGTTTCAGTATAATAGTGATATTAAAACAAAAATATTAAACTTTTTTAAATCAATAATACTCTTGAAGAGATAACATTTGAATATCTATGTCTTATATGATTTTTACTAATATGACAAAATATAGATGCATTTATTTTATAAATCAGTTTGTAACTCAATTCTCACACTTACAAAAACATTTAAAATGTAATTAAATATAATGTTAGTTGCAGTGTATATATAAGCACTTATCTAAAATATTTTTGTGATAAAAAAAAAATATATATATATATATATAAAAGAAATAAAACAATTTTAAATAAATCTATCGGACAAGTTCATTTAGCGCTTTGCACTTGTACAAAATATTAATGATAATATTATCATTATTACCTATGCAATAATAATAAACTGAATAATAATCGTTTAATCATCAGTACAAAAACGTAATAGATAATAACAAATGTTTGTATAATAAACGTATAAAATAATAAAACGTATAAAATATAATAAATGGCAAAATAAACATTACACCATATTTTCAAACGAAGTGATATTTACACTGATTTTATTTATTGGAAAATTATTTTTCCTTTGTAAATTTTTTAGCACGTTTTTCCATGAGCCAAAAGTAAAGAGAAGGACATAAAAAACGTAAAAGTATACCACATTTCGGGATAATCGTAGCAATAATTACATCCTTTTCTTTCTTCAATACAGCTTCCAAAACTTTTTTGGCAACATATTTAGGAGAATAACCTTGCTCGGTAGTTTGATCCATTACTACAAGCACATTACGTTTTTATACAAAGGGATAAAGCTTTCTTTATGCATTTAAACATATTTTAAATAAACAAACCTCCATACGTTTCCCCAGTTCCTGTTAAAGCATTTAATGACAAAGCAGTCTTTATATATCCAGGACTAATTACTGTAACCTTTATATTGTGTTCAGCTAATTCTGCTCTAGAGGAGTCACACCAAGCTTGTAATGCGTACTTAGATGCTGCATATGAAGACCTATTATATTATGATATTTAGCGACTATCTTAATAAAAGATACAGATGTAGACAATTATACAAACCTATGTGGTATAGAAATTTTACCCTGAACACTGCTAATACACACTATATGCCCATTTTGCTGTTGTAACATTGTTGGAAGAACAGCTAGAAAAATATATGTCGTATATTCAAATTAAATAAATTTATTGAATATATATATATATATATATATATATATAAATTTTTATGTTTACCTTTAGTTAAAGCTATTTGTGCAAAATAATTAATAAGCATCACTTTAATGTCCACATCTACATTTGTATTAATAACTTCACCTCGATATGAAATACCGGCATTATTTATCAAAATGTCAATTTTCCCATGTATTTTTAAAACTTTTGACACTTTGGATTGTAAAGAATTGATATCAGTTAAATCCAAAGATAGAATTACAGGTGGATGAGTAGGAACTGTCTGTAAAATGTACTATGGCTAATATAATGCGTGTACACGTATATGCATTGTATATCACAAAATAGAATACGATGAGCATACGCAATGTTTCTCCAATAATGTATTTTTTACTCTTTCCAACTCAGCTCCCCTCCTTGCAATTAAAATAAGTCTACAACCACAACTGTAGAATACATGAGCTAATGCTTCACCTAATCCAGAACTAGCACCTGTTATCATTACAACCTAAATGACATAATAAAATGAAAAGCACACATATGAAATAACAATATTATTTTCAAAATCTTTTCCCAAAAATTATAAAATATACTGATACCTTATTATTCAACATAGCCTTTTGTTTTCTTTGCTGTATAATGTCAAATAAATGATAAAGTAACCATGGTATAGTAATTGGGAATCCAATTAATTTAAATAGCCACCATATAATGTACCATCCTTTTAAGGTTTCTTGTTCTTTCATGATTTTAAATCAAACGTATGTTTAAAAAAAAATTAATGAAACGGCAAGTAATTATATTAAAACTTATGCGAGTACAATCTTTTTCAGTAGAAAATCCTTTTTTCGCTATTACCGTAAAATACGCGATTAAACATAACGTAACGTAACGTACAAAGTTCAGAATGCCGTTATCACGCTGCATGCATATATATATATATATATATATATATATATATATATATATACATATAAGGTTTGTATTTATATTCGTCTTTATCGACACGAACGCCACAGCACGTGATTAATTGTAATTATCTACATGTGTTACGTCATTATTAGATCATAGTATTGTATTTTTTACCGTATGTATTTAAAACAAAATAAATGTATAATGTTGATAAAAATTCTTCAAGATAAACATTATCACATAAAATGTATGTATATGTATATATATGTATATATATACATGTGTGTATGTGTATGTGTGTATACATAATATCGATTCGCGTTGAGCCACGACAATACCGTCAACCGTGAAGGTAGAACGATGCCTTAACCGTTTATTATTTTTTCGTTAACATAAATCAAAAATTAACAGATAACGTTAGAATCTACATATCTCTACATATCTCGACAAATAAAAACAAATTAGTCTTCCATAATATTTCGGCGAGTAAACATCGAAAATTCGTAAGATCAGCTGCAAACGTAAGTTGGATTAAGAATACAACGTATATGTATGTATATCTTTCACTTTATAATAAATATTTAAATATATGTGCGCGAATATAAAATACAATATAGAATATTAAATTATGTTAAAAGTTACATATAAATGAAACAACCTTTAATTTGAACTATAAAGTCTGAAGAAGAAGAAAAAAAAAAGAGAAATATATGCACTTTCTTAAGTACATATTAAAGTTAAGTTAATATTAAATAAAAAAGATTATATGGATAAACATGTAAGCTGTCTTAACGTGTGCCATTGTTAATAAGATCGAATGCAATAATTAATTGTCATCTATGAGAACGTATAAAAATATTCTCTTTATATTGATATAGCTGTAGCTCTAACAGCAGCACTCAGTAATGGATTTGGATCAGGCTCTTCCGTTAAAATATTAACTTTAGCCCATTCTCGGCGTTTGTTACTTTGACGTAATGCATCGATAACTGCTTGTACATATAGGCCGTCTTCAAATGTAGCAGCACAAAAGACGGGTTCTTTTACCCAACCTTTCTTATCTTCGACTGATTGAAAAGCTTCTCTTAATGCAGCAATCATATTTCGTAATCCTTTGATATAAGGACGTGGAATAGAATTAGAAACAGGTAGAGATAATTCTAAATCTTCGGTATCCCTATAAAGAATTTCTTCTTGTCCTCCTTTAAATCCATATAAGTCTCCATTGCAAACAAGGAGATGATTACTACCGCCGCATATTAATACTTCTTGGGAAAGTTGCCCTTGCAAGTGATTACTCAATGTGGCTGTAACCAGTGTTCCTCCGCTCAACTCGATTTGAAAAGTACAAAAATCGGGTGATGTTATATGACGTATACCATTTATATACTTTGTAGTTTGAGTAAAAGTTCGAACAACAGCATGTACTCTTATAGCACGTTGACCAACCAAATGGAATATTAAGTCTATAACATGGCTCCCTACCAGAGCCAAAATACCACCACCCATAGTATCGTCGCATAACCAGTCATAATCTGTATTAATAAATGAAAACATTAGGGAAAGTAAAGAAAAATTATATTAATTATTTGGTAAATATATCATAAAGTTAAAATAACTAACCGTTATGTAATAAACTTCCCATATGTACTCTAATTTCAATTACTGTTATTGGACCTTCTAAGTAATCTTCTTCCAAAGCTTTTTTCATGGTAACAAATGCTGGTAGAAATCTTAAACTATGATTAACTATGCTTATTAACGATGGATAATATTGAGCAGCCCTGACCATTTTTAATGCTTCACTTTGACTTAAGCCAGCAGGTTTATCGCACACTACATGTTTTCCAATGCCCAAAGCTTTGACTGCAATCTGTGCATGTAAACTTGGCGAACACATGATAAAAATTAAATCTACATCCTTTCTAAGAAGTACATCGTCTATCCGACTTGTATGAAATGGTATCTCCAGGTCCGCTGCTGCTTCCGATACTTCGGACAACGTTCTGCCCCATATAGCTTTAATTTTGAATCCCTTCTCTCTTAAAAAGGGAATAATTACTCTAACAATACTTCCTGTACCAAATACACCAATGCCAGGCAATGTCATATTCGCGTTTTTTCAACAGGATTGCCCTCTTCATTTAATCATTGTTATATTATATAAACCTAGCCAGATATTATTTAATTAATTAACAATTGCACCATTTACATACAATCATTTGTTATAAACCGTCGTATAGTTTAAATCACTCGAATCATCATGATCAGTTGTGACATTTTCTTTAACAGTGATTTAAGGCACTCTATCGGTGGGATAGCAGAATCTTTTTATATACCGACTCTTGGTATAGTACCGACTATATGATACTCGCGCTGAAATTATGATCTCTTAAAAATATACAATACATACATACGCATGTAATAGAAGAACATCACTGGTTTCAATTCTATCGAAAAACGTAATATTATAATTTTCAATTTTCAGAAAAAAATGATATATTATAAAGAAAAAAATAAAAGACTTTTTTAGTTTGATGATTTTATTTCTGAATCAACATTAGCAATCGCTAATCGATATCAAAGACCAATTGACCAATCTAATCATCGTCAGAATAAATCGATTGAATAAATTGCACGATATATAGTGTTAAATAGAAATCATAAAATTATTGCTGAAATGACATCTCTTTATCGATATTATCTGTAAAGAATTCTATAATCTTTTTTATTAAAATACTATACTATCGGACTTTTGCGAACTTGATAAGAACGTTGAGAAGGTAATAATACCAAGGTTTTGAGAATTGATTATATATCTATATAAGTTCCATAGGCTATATTAAGTTCTTTATCATCTTTTATCATGATAATATTAAGTTGTTCATTAAAGGATTGCAAGAATCAAGAGTCAATCGTCTATAGCAATCGACATTAATTTAAGCATTTTACCGCGTTGAAATTTTAAATAAAAGAAGTTTGCAATCTCGTAAAAAAGATAGTGGTGCATCGAGAAAAAAACTTAATCATTTCAAATGTGATGAATCTTACAACGTAATATTATAATTTTTATAAAATTTTGTAAATATTTAATCAATTTTTCTATACTTTTTTAAACAAAAAGTGCGCTTGATCGAACGTTTTACATATATCATCCCTGATTACGAATATGGTAAGTAGAATAGATTGAATTGCTTCATTTTGACTTGTAATTTGCCAGAATCAAATCAAATTCGTTAGAGTATTTATCTTCGATGATAGAAAGCATTGTTCGAGGTGTGAAAAATTACTTCAATTAAGGACGAATGCGCATGTACTTAAAAATTTTCTCACATATAAGACATGTCAGATGTGACATATGAGACGTGTCAGTTACGTCAACACCTCGCACCTCTGAGCTCAGGCATAGAATGCGATGTTTAGCAATGTGTCAGTTACTACTTTTTTAACATCGAACGGAAGAAGAATACGCCATAATGCGATGTGGAATCGTACAAATCGATCATTCTTTACGCGTTGGAAAATAGAACGAACGAAATATCTGTGTTTGTTGGTGAGTTAAAGTGATACCCCGTAATAAACATTGAATTTTTATTATTATATTCGAAAGACGTTATAATAATAACAATCATTCTTTGAATTTCAATCAAAGATGCATTGCCATTTTCATCATGTCTTGAAATTCCGTCGCATAAATGTTCTTATTTCCAGTAGCTGAAGAGGCACTAGGTGGTCGGCCACCATAACTTATCTCTTCCAGTCGTAGGCGCAAAGCTAGCGCTAATCTATCTCTTATGTAATAGTATGGGCCTTGATTTTTGTGTTCTTCTTGGAACCACATTATCTACACATTCGAAAGAACCCTTTTTAAATTGACGAATTTGATTGATTTGCGAGATGTAATTATCGTTAAATAAACGCTAAGCATAAGTTTACCTTGCATTTCGGATATTTATTTATTTCATCTGCAACGAGGTGATACGGAAAGGGACAAATTTGTTCGATTCGCACTATTGCAATTTTATCTTCTAATTGTTTTGTCTTACGTTCTGCAATGAGATCATAGTATATTTTTCCCGTACAAAAGAGTATTTTTTTAATGCCTTCTGGTTTGACGGAGTAATCTCTGATCATCGGTTGAAACGTTGTATCAGGGCCTATTTCCTTAAAACTCGATATCACCATGGGATGTCGAAGCAATGACTTTGGTGCCATGATTATCTGGAACAGTTGATCGATTATCATATGAACGATATATTATTTGTCACGGTAGAACTCTGAATGTAAGATCATTAACCAGTGGTTTTCTAAAAGGCATCAATATTTGCCGTCGCAAAACGTGAAATAAGTTCGCCGGTGTAGTCAAATTGCAAACGATTAAATTTGTTTCAAAAAGTTGTCGCGTCATTATTTCTTCCGGAGATTTATCTTTGGCAGCATTCGGTTCTGTTCCAGGTATGTGAATACAATCGTCGTCGCACATTTGCAAAAATCTTTCGAATCTTGCGGACGAATGTTCAGGTCCTTGACCTTCCATGCCATGTGGTAAAAGCAAGACTAGTCCCACTTGCCTACCCCATTTTGATTCGCCAGAAGATAATATACAATCTATGGTAACCTAGATAGTATTCATTGTGATTTTAGATTAATCAACCATTGTGATATATCGGGCTTATGAATTACCTGACAGGTATTACAAAAATCACCGAATTGTCCTTCCCAAAGCGTAAGCGTCTTGTGATTGTAAGCCGAGTATCCCAACTCGAAACCTTTTGCGTATAACGACAATATTAAAGGATTAATTTTCAATAAAATCATTCACGTATATTCTTACGCATGTGTATTTCATATGTCTTCCTAAATTGTTACCGCAAACCCCGTATTCCGATAATGAAGAATTTGAAACGGTATAAAGTGCTTGACCAGGGAACACATCGTTGAGAAGATTTTTATATACTTTGTCCCTCTTCTGATCATGAATAATGTGCATTCGATGGGAAAAGGTTCCGCGTTCAACGTCTTGCCCGGATAATCTTACATGATGTCCTTCTTTCAATAAACTAAGAAATGCTAAACCTTCGCCCATAGCCCAATCAATTTTTTCTTCCGACATCATCTCTCCTCGTTTTTTCATTGTCCTTAACACCTATACACGTACCAAAAGAATATATCAAAGAATATTCAAGATATTAAAGATCTAACTCATTGAAAAAAAAATTGCGCATTTCATATTACGCACCGCATTGTGTATTGTTATCCCTTCTGGAGGAGTCGATAAAGTTTTGCACATAGTTTTAATTGATTCAAAATCAATGCCTGTCTTCGGTATTTTATTTTCCGCAGATTGATTTGAAAAGAATTTGCTCCAAGGTATATCATGCCAATCCCACATGTGTATAGATTGAATGGATTGCGCTTTTTTGAATTCCGCCTCGCAATGGTCTAGGTATTTATCGATTTCCTAAAAATGAAACAAAAAAAAAAAAAAAAAAGAAAAAAAAAAGATGAGAAAGAAAACTTAAGCATCGGGAACCGTGAGATTGAACGCATTTTGACACACTTCTTTTATAAAGGTCTCTGTTATCACACCATCTTTTAATAATTTATCGCTGTAGATAGTCAGAACATTTGGATGAGCTTTTATGTTCTTATACATGATTGGCTGGGTCAACATAGGCTCGTCTAACTCATTGTGACCATATCTCCGATATCCGACAATGTCGATCATAACGTCATTATGAAATTTTGCCCTTTTAGATAAAAAATATTTCGCATAAATATTTGATATAAATAATTTTTTTATTCGAATTAGACCTTTAAAAAGATATTTACCTATATTCACTAGCAACATGACTACAATAAACTACTAAATCCGGATCGTCGGCGTGTACATGAAATACAGGTGCGTTTATGACCCTCGCTATGTCCGAGCAATGCCAACTGGATCGAGAATATCTCGGATCGGTCGTAAAACCAATCTAAAATTGTTTACGTATTGAAAGACGATGAAATTGATATCTTTTTATAACAATAATACAGTTCGACAACCTACCTGATTATTTATAATTACATGAATGACACCTCCAGTTGTGTATTCCGGTAGATTCGTTAGGTGCATCGTTTCAAAAACTACGCCCTGCCCGGCTATAGCAGCATCACCATGAACTAAGAGTGCCAATGATCTTTCACCTTGTTAACGTAAATTCAAGATTTATTTCTTGCGAATTAGAATTGTTTCTTTTTTTTTTTTTGTTTTTTTTCACGATATAGAAGAATCATATAAATTATTCGTTATTTACTTTTAGTATCTTTCTTTTCCACTTGTTCGGCTCTAATTCGACCTACTACAACGGGATCGATAGCCTCCAGGTGCGAAGGATTCGCCATAATAGAAACATGTATTTTTTTGTTACTTCTGTATGTGAATTCAATATAAATAAAAATATATAAGGCGCTCGATATAATAGAAGAAGAAGTGATCGAATCAAAATAATATTATAAAGCGCGAGACCTCTGTAACAATTTCTCAGCGTGCGTTCCAAGATGATATTTCACATCCCCAGATCCAAAGCCGTCTAGAGCTATAGGATTGAATTGAGTCAATAACTGATGGAGAGGTTTCGAACAAACATTGACTAATGTATTTAGACGACCACGATGTGCCATTCCTATCGCCACGGTCTCCACTCCTAACGGATATAAATGTTAACATTATATAAAGTAAAATTTAATTTTTGTTTAGACTTTGAGGGAGGATGTGCCTTACCTTTTTCAGCGGACGTTTCCAAACATTGCATCATCGCGGGGATGAATGCTTCGCAACCTTCCAATCCAAATCTTTTTTCGCTAGCATACTTTTTCTGTAAAAATCCTTCAAATCTCACGGCTTTCATGATATTCATCCAAATCCATTTTCTGTGCTCGGTAGATAATTCCCAGGCATTCGGTACTTCGAATTTTTCTTTTAACCAATCTAACTGAAGATAAGCATATCATCTGTGTAAAAATGTATATTTTAATTTAATTATGATTTTGATCACTTACCATAACAGGGTCATGAATATAAGTGTATTCAAGACCTAAATGTCCGCAATAAACTTTATTTAATCTCATGATGATCTCGCGTAAAGGCAAACTTTTCTTTTCTCCACCGATCATCGTCGATCTCGTCAATAAAAATTCTTTATTCATATCAGCCTCGGTAATTCCCTTTAAATATTCTCTCACCACGATCGCTGGTGGCAAATTAGCAGTTCCTTGAAGCTTAGCAGAATCTGGATTTTGAATGCCCAATGGATCCAAATCAGCTATCAAATGACCGCGTGTCTTGAAACATTGAAATGTTATAATATCGTTGCATTGTAACAAAAAATAATTCTTTCTACCTGATAAGCACGAATCGTAGAATCAATGTCCAAAGTTTTATTTATAAGGCGTTCATTTTGAGATTGATTGAAAGACGACCCGCTCGTTTTGGGTGACAATGAAACTGGTCAAATATTAAAAGTTAATTATTATAAACATATAGCTATAAACAAACGTATATGCGTATGACTATGAAAAAAATTAATAATTACTATTTTGTCCTGCCCCATTTTTCATTCGTCGTGCAGCCATTTTAGAGGTAATGGTGGCAATATTACTTTTTGGTAGAGCAGATCTGATGTTATTCTTTTGAGAATGAATTCGTTCAAAGAATTCATTCCAAGAGGAATGTACGGAGCTTTTGTCCTTCAACCAAGCATTATACATGTTTTGTAGATAATAATTACTTGACGTAGTAAGAAAAGTGTCTTCTCTTTCATTAGAACCAGCATCGTGTTTGTAACGCCCGAACCTTTTTTGACAATGTCTTATCTTTTGAGACAAACGTAATAAAAAAAATTGTACGGTCGTGTGCATCTTTGAATTTATGTAATATCTGTTTAACCCTAAAGGAATTTTAATCAAAGTGGAACGTGTACATACAATTATTTCTCTTTGAACATTTTTACAGAGTAATGTACATAAAACAATTTTTCTCTATTCATATTAAAAGTCAATTTCTTTTTGACACTTCGACTTTCTTAAATATAACGTCAATGTTAATATGATAATATGTTCGTAGCAATCTTCATACGATGAATTTCATTCTGCCAGCAATCCACATAATCGATATTCCTCGTTTTCGTAAATATCCATTATATCTTTTTCATAGTTCCGTCTGATGACAAACAAGATATTTCTATCGCTAGGATGTTCTAGTATTCGTCAGTAAAAGTACGCAGAAATATATTAATATTATCCATAAAAGGAAAAAAAACGAATAGATATAAATGTTTGACGGATTAACCTATCGTATATATGCATATATATGTAGTATGCCTTTCGATGGACAAAAAGGTGGAAGGTGCGTTGTTTATGAAAGAAAGAGCTGAGACATATATATAAAGAGAGAGAGAGAGAGAGAGAGAGAGAGAGAGAGAGAGATGCAGGATGAAGGGATGTACGTGAGAAAAAAACAACGGAGGAATAGTCCTTTTAAGTAGACCAACGAGAAGAGAAAGGGTCAGAGCTAAAAAGTCAATCTATCGTTGCGAGTGATATGCGTTAAATCTATCTTTTTACAATAAACTCTACTTTCGATTATATTTCACTTACATTCTACCATATCCCAAATATATAATCACGAAATGTGACGTACAATATCTTCAAAGGGAAATAATATATACGTATTTTTTTTTATAGTAAAAGAGCAAAAGAAAAATGTACAAATGAATGTATCATTTGTTATAATTCTTTTCAATGGAATTTATTGATTATCTCCTTAGTACGATGTTTCTTTAAAACGTTGATAAATTCTACGCAATGTCGACGCAAATAATGATCTATTGTATTTATATACATATTCATTTTTAGGGCGAGGCTTCTTCGATATTCACCGAACATAGAATCATTAGAATAAGTCCTGACAATGTCCCATCGAACAGCCAATATCCGAGGAATCATATCGTTTCACATAAAGTGAGTGTTTGTAATAAAAGTTTTACGCGAGTTGCGATAAGAAAGATCCTACATAAGTTGTTTAACTTTTCTTTGCAGTACACCTTGTGGAATTTCATCCCTAAAAATCTATTCGAACAGTTTCGGCGAATAGCAAATTTCTATTTTCTTCTTAATACAATAGTAGCATTATCGATAGAATCTCCAATTTTACCAGTGACCAGCTCATTGCCTTTAACGTTCGTCATTTTGGTGACTGCTTGCAAACAGGGATACGAAGATTATCTACGATATAGGGTAGATAAAAGCATTAATAAAAGATATGTAACAGTTATTCGCAACAAATGTGCACAGGTCGGTGTAATATCGTAGTGAAGTATAATTGCCATAATAATTTTATAACAAATATCATTAAATATCATAGGAAATTCATTGTGAACAAATAGTCGTAGGAGATATAGTGAAGGTAAGACGAGACGAAGATGTTCCCTGTGATCTTCTTCTTTTACACAGCGACGAAAGTTCTGGTTATTGTTTTGTTACTACGTCAAATCTTGATGGAGAAACAAATTTAAAGGTATTTACTTATACTTACATCGAGATATTTCAAATTACACGTTGTTCTTTAAAATGAAAAGCTTTTGTTTTACGTATTTAGTCGTTACACGTACCGAAAATCATATCCAAGATGTCCCTGCAAGAGATCGTATCGATGCAAGCGACTGTAACGTGTCAAGCTCCAATGCCAGATCTTTATAGTTTTAATGGAAAAATAGAAATAAAAAATAATTCGAACGAAGTGACGACGAGTGGATTTTTAACGATAGATAATATGTTGCTTCGTGGAGCAATATTAAAAGACATCGATAGCGTGATTGGTTGTGTCATTTACACCGGTAAAGATACAAAGTTATCGTTAAATTCGAAAACGGTACCGAATAAATTTTCAACGGTAGAAAGGTACCTAAAAGAATATAATTTTTTTCGATTCTAAGTAGATAAGTAATTTAATTGCTTTGTTATAAAAAAATGTCGTATCTTTTCGCAGATCCATCAATAAATACCTTACTGTTTTTATCATACTCCTGCTGTTTGAAATAATTATTTCAACGATTTTCAAATTCATAATAGAATCAAATTCAACGTGGGACGTCTATTTGGGGGAGAAAAGTTCCACAACCCCGTTGTCTCTTTTTATAGATTTACTCAGTTTTACCATTCTATATAATTACATCGTTCCTATATCGTTATACGTTACGATCGGTGAGACATTATGCACAATATTTCAACGTGTTATGTATATTTTCTTTTACATTGAGATCTATGTGCTTTTCAGAAATACAAAAATTTCTAGGATCTGTTTATTTCAAATGGGACATCGATCTATACGACGAAGCATCCGATCAACCAGCATTGAGCAACACGTCGGATTTAAACGAGGAACTTGGTCAGGTCGAGTATTTATTCACTGATAAAACTGGTACGCTAACTGAAAATCTGATGGTATTCAGGCGATGTTCCATCAACGGACAAGTATATATAGAAAAAGATTGTGATGGAAATCTTTATTTATTACCACCTAACGGGGACGAAAGGGAGGCTGTAAAATTACAATCGTGGCAGGCAAATATCACAATGATTACATATACATATTTAGAGAAAGTCTATAATAAATAAGAGAATGTATTAATATTACAGTCTGAAATCTGGCACTTCATGATGAGTATTTCTCTTTGCCACGTTGTTCAAATTGCACCACCAAGTCGGAAGTCAACGATTAGTATGCAACGCTTAGAGTATCGTAAGAGTTTCAGATTAAAAACGATTACCAAAGTTAATAGTTCGTTGCTTATGCATCCAGATCTTCCAGAATATCAAGTAAGATGATGATGATGATATTCAAATGTTTCTGGAAAAAAAAAAAAAAAAGAAAAAAAGAAATAACAATAATAGTTTATCGTATTGCAGGCAACATCGACGGACGAGAAAGCCTTGGTAGAAGCAAGTGCGAGATGCGGTGTTATATTTCACAAAGACACGAGGGACACAATGGAAATTAAAATAAACAATAGTATTCTTATTTTTACGAAAATGGACATATTAGAATTCAGTTCTGGTGAGTTGAAAAATTACCGTGATGATCTTCAAACCTGATAGATCGAAAACAAAGAAATTTAATTATTCACGTTCTGTTCGAACAGAAAGAAAAAGAATGTCGGTAATAGTTAAGGATACTGCGGATGATTTGTGGTTGTATTGTAAAGGTGCGGACACATCGATATTACCTTTAATTATAGAAGGAGACGTCGAAACAGCAGCTGCTCATGTAGAAGATTTCTCTATGGTACATCAATGTTCCACAAAATGATACTTATGTACTTACGTGTATTGACTAAAACGTTATGTGTTTTGCATTAGAGAGGATTGCGTACCTTGGTAGTGGCTTATAAAAAATTAACCCAAAGAGATTATACACGGTTAATACGTAATATCGAAGTTGCAAGACAAGTCATCGGACAGGATCGAGAAACGTCCATACAATGCGCCTACGAAGAAATGGAAAGTGGTCTAACTTTACTTGGAGTAACTGCGGTCGAAGATCGTCTTCAAGAAGGCGTTGAAGAAACGCTAGAGTGTCTAAAAGTAGCTGGAATAAAGGTTTATTATTTTTTAAGTAATATGCGTATAGTAAATCGTTTGGTTAACCTATTTATAATATATATATGTATATGTGTTCTATTGTGTAGGTTTGGGTACTTACCGGTGACAAAGCAGAAACAGCAGAAAATATAGCTTTCTTGTGCGGTCATTTTAAAAAGGGTACTGAGATATTACGTTTAATGACACAAACAACGAAGCAAACTTGTTTCGTTACTCTTACCAATTTCGAGTAAATATAATACCATTAGCATATATTGGGCAAATTTTCCTTCTCTTATCCGTATATCAATATAATTTTTGCGAATACGTTTTTTACAGGCGTCAAATGAAATTGGAACCTCATAAACAATATGGATTTATAATTAATGGAAGTTGTTTAAGTTTGGTTATACAAACGTATCCACAGTTGTTCAAAAAAATTGCAATGTCATGCGAGTCAGTCGTATGTTGCAGATTAACGCCTCTCCAAAAAAGCGAGGTAACGAATAAAAAAATCATTTAAATGATATAATGAAAACGAGAAGGAAATAAATCGTTATCTAACTTTTTGTAAATACACACGATTTTATTTTGAATAATAATGTCAAAATTAGTAATGAAATTGAATAACGTAGTATCTTTATAAAGTGCAATAGAAACGTGGAATCGTGTCTTTCAATAGTGGCGGGAAAATTAAATGTTACAGATCGTACAAATGATAAAAAATACAAAAGGAATAATAACCGCGGCGGTAGGTGATGGCGGGAACGACGTTTCTATGATTCAAGAAGCTCATGTCGGTTTAGGAATAATGGGTAGAGAAGGACGTCAGGCAACGATGTCATCGGATTTCGCATTTACACGATTTAAACATCTGAAGAAAGTATTTCTCGTACACGGACATTGGTACTATCGACGAATTAGCATTTTAACGCAATACTTTTTCTATAAAAATTTTGTCTTCATTACTCCACAAGTATTATTTGGTATACACAATGGTTTTTCTACTCAGGTATGTTTATTAAATCATATTAAAGTGAGAACACACACACACACACACACACACACAAGTTTTGGAAAGTATCATTGTGTTATATTTATATTAAATGTTTTTCATGTAGGGACTATATGACAGTATGTTTCTGATGTTATTCAATGCATTATTTACATCAGTTCCAATAGTTTTATTTGGATTATATGAACAGGACTATCCTTCCAATAAACTTTTAAGCAATCCATATTTATATAAGCTTCATAAAAAGAATTTTTTATTATCTTGGAAGCAATTTATATTGTGGTTCACTATGGGTAAATATTCATAACATAATATAAATAAACTGACATATACAATAAATTTCATTGCCTTGTAGGTACATGGCAAACTTGTATAATATATTTTGTAATATATTTTTATGTACATAATAATCCTATAATCTTATATGATAATACGCCAGTAGAACTCTGGTCTTATAGTACATGGATATTACATATGGCTATATTTGTCATTAATTGTCAGGTATAATTTTATTATTTTTATATTATTTTGGAACAAAATGTTGCAACGATTATATATAATTCACATGTTTTTTCTTTTTTTAAGTTATTAGTATGCAGTTCATATTGGACAGTACCATTTGTATTTATCATTATATTATCTGAATTATTCTTTTATATATTTACGTTTTCATATTCTATGACAAACGTGTAAGTATAAAAAATAAATAGTTAAGTTAATAGAAAGAGACAGTTATATTGTCAGTAAGGAAATGATTTTATATTTTAGACGATATGACGGTGATATGCTCTCTGTATTTCCCAAATTGCTATTATCAAGTACATTCTGGTTACTTACTTTTGTAATACTTGTTGTTTCATTAATTCCTGGATATTTAATTAAAATTTATGAGTCATATAGACCAAACAGAATTCTTCGTAAAAATGAAGAAACTCCAGATATTATGCATTTTGTTGATGGTGATAATGAAACAGTTACATCTTATTAACTTCAGGTAATAATATTCATTAATGTTTTATATATATATATATATACACGTTTTGAAAAAAATTTTTAAATCAAAAACAAGAGCGTCTACAGAAAGTAATTTTTTTTTATTTGTAGGATCAAAACAACAGAAATATTTTACCATAGAAGGGTAATTTAGATTTTAATAGAGACGAATAAATCAAAACTAAATGCATTATAAATGCCATTACTGTTTTCTTTATTACAGTAAAATACTCTGTAATATATTATTTATTTTTAACTTCTTTATAAATTTACAAGAATTATTAATTAATATTAGTGAATGTTTTAAAGAAATTATTTTACAAAAATATATGAAATTATTAAAAAGATATTTCAAAAATATGAAATAATTCTCACTCCTTGTCGAATGATATTATTACATGAATGGATATCTAAAAATACATTTTTATATATAAAACAAATATATTTATTTTCAAAAATGAAATATATTTGATAATCATCTGATTCATATTAAATGTCGTAAAAGAACATTTTTTTACTAGTACTTTCTAGGGTCCTTCTTGGAACAGTAATAATTATTGACTGACATTATGACTTTTCACTTAACGATTACGTGCGCTATTATTTTTGAATATCTTTTATGCAAAAAGACAAAAAAAAATCGCTAAAGTGTACTGTGAAGAGAAAACTTCGTTATGTGATGAATTGAAATTAATGCAATTATTCGTAAGTGTCGTGTATTTGCATTGGTTATAAGGATGTCAAAATAGAGAAACGAATTTCGAAATAAATATATCTTGTGCATTAAAACATGTAATTTATCAAAAAGAAATAACACAAAATATATGGTTACTTAGGACCGGCAAAGATTATGTAATCTTTTCTGAGCCACGCCCTCTGCCTATGGTCGCACGTAACACCGAAATTTGGAAAAAATGAAGCATTAAAGGAATGCTTTTCATTGAAAATTTTTAAGGATTTTATAGAATTGTTATGCAGAGACAAATAAAAGCGAAATTTTTGTCACAAACGATGAAATTAATAAGATAGAATCACTGCTGGAATTTTATTTTTATTCGATTACAATTAATAATCTGAATGCAGTTAAAAAATAAATTTTCAAGTATGATCGAATCATTGTAGAAATATATTGTATTTTGATACATTATCTAATCGAAATGAATTTATCAAGAGTATTACTTATCTAAAAAAAATGAAATCCATTTGGAATCAGCCGATAAAGATTATTCGTTATAAAATAATTTGTGGATGTATGTACATTTCATTATTACTTATTTCGTGCATTTGTATTTTTCTCGAGCTATTAAGTCTTATTTTGTGTGAATTTTACACACACACATATATTTATATATATATATGTGCGTGTGTGTGTGCGTGCGTGCGCGTGTGTGTATATGTTTGGTTCTGTGATATTGCACTATGTTAAAAATGTATTGTGACATATTAGATAACAAATATTTTCTTAATTTCATTATTCTCTATTAAATTAGAAGTGCAGACAATATTTTGTATGTATATATTTATGGTGCATCTGTATATTTTTATGATTCAACAAAATAAAAGATATTATAATTATTTATAAATATACTATCATGCATCAATACATTAACTTTTATCTACTATAACGTATATATTTATATATATTTACATGAAAATTGATTAAAAAGATATTAATTTTAAAAACTAATCGATAATTTTCTTTTAGGCATGATAAATTAAATAAACATGAGGATCACATCATGTTACTTTAAAAGGCTCATAATAACTGCATTGATAATTGCAGTAATATTTTGTATTGGTCAAGTACTTAGATCCGTGCCAGGATTTAATGATGACCTTTCAAATTATGACAAACTGTAAATAATAGTTCTTTGATAGTATTTTTTATTGGTAGAAAACTTTGTTAACGTAATTTAATATCTTAACAATGTTTCACTCGTTACTTGTTTCATTGCAGTGTGCATATGTCACAATTGATAAAAGAATCGGTTGAACAAGATACTTTGTATTTGGGGTATGTAGAATCAATTATATGATGAAAAATCAGCGTGATGAACACTATTACTGTTTAATAATAGATACTAAGTCAATTGTATTTTAGAAATGGAATTCCAGCATGTAAATTACCAGAATTAAAAGTTTCCAATCCAGAAATAATGAAATTTATACATAATGTACCTCCCATAATTTGTACACCTGAAGATTGGGTAAAAGTTGACAAAACAAGGCTTATAATCGATAAGGAAATAAAAAATAAGTATGGACGATTAATGTGTACATTTAGTGGTAATTTCAATTATTTTGAAAAGTTTAAAATAAATTGACAAAGCTTTAAATGTTTCATTAATGTGTTCTTGATTTGTATTTTTCATTTATAGAGGTAATTAGGATAGACGATTTTAATATAAAATATTCAGAACCAGTGGAAGCCGATGACTTTTATATTCCCAGATATAGTGATTTTGTAGATGTAAAATGCACTTCAGAAAGTAACAAAAAGTTGGTATAAAATAAATCATAAAACATGACAAATTACAAGACTATATTTTGTAGCTAGTTATATTAGATTGTATGATTCATTATCAATTTAATATTTATTAATATTTTAGATGGCATAGTGTCCTAGCTGGTGTGAAATTAGACTTTGAAATCAAAAGGAAGTATAGTTGGGATAATGTTCCAAATAATTCACTCAAATTAAATGTATTAATGTTTGGTTTTGATTCTTTATCTCGTAATACATTCATCCGAAAATTACCTAAAACTTATCAATATCTGAAGCACAATTTGAATACATTAGTTTTAGAAGGATATAATATAGTAGGAGATGGTACTCCGCAAGCTCTTATTCCCATTCTAACGGGAAAAATTGAACTTGAATTACCAGAGACACGTAAACGTATGGGTCAGAAAGCACAATATGTTAATATATATCCAATGGTGTGGAAAGAATATAAAGAAAAGGGATATATAACAGGATTTATGGAGGATGTTCATCATATTGGAACATTTACTTATCGTTTAAAAGGTTTTAAAGAACAACCCACCAATCATTATATGAGAACATTTTACTTGGCCGCTGAGCGGTATTTTCGTAATTACAATAAGTTTTGTATGGGAAGCATTCCACGCCACGTAGTAATGCTAAATTATATAAAAGCAATTTTCGATACTTACAAAGATGAACCTAAATTTGTATTTGGCTTTCATGGAGAATTATCTCATGATTCCTATAATGATATTGGTGCTGCGGATGAAGATTTGTACCTTTGGGTAAAACAGTTACAAGACTCTGGTCACTTGAACAATACCATTTTAATACTAATGAGTGATCATGGTCATAGATTTGCAGAAATTCGTAATACCTTGCAAGGTAAACAAGAAGAACGATTACCGTTCTTTTCTTTCACTTTCCCACCTTGGTTCAAAAAAGTACATTCACGTGCCTATGAAAATTTCTTACATAATACAAAGCATTTAACAACACCGTTTGATATACATAAAACATTACAAGCTATATTAAATTTTGAGAGTCCAAAAGAAGGAGATCGTTATCAAAGAGCTATTAATTTATTTGACAAGGTATATGTGATATATTTTACGTAATAAATATTAGTAATATTTAAGAATTGAAGAATCAACAAAAACAAAATAATAATATTTCATCCGTTATATGCATACGTCTGTAATAGATACCTTTGGAGAGAACATGCGCGGATGCATTCATAGAGCCACATTGGTGTGCTTGTCTTAGTTGGAAAGAAATAGAAGTTGATAATCCCAATGTTATTGCCGCTGCCAAATTTTTTGTTCAATTCCTTAATTCCTATACAGAGGAACATCGTGATATATGTGAAACTTTAAAGTTAAATCAAATATTGTGGTCTGCTAAACTTTTACCCACTAAAGGTATTATATATTATATGACTATTATTTTATATAAAAGAAAAATATATGCAATAATTTAATATATCTTAGGTTTATTAAATTTTCAAAAATCTGGAGATCAGGATGGCTTTGTAGCAGATCTCAGTGCAAAAACTAAGCTAACATCTGAGATATATCAGATAAAAGTAAAAACAGAACCAGGTGGTGGACTATTTGAAGCAAGCATTACTTATAACGTTAATAACAATCTTTTTAATACTAGAGTAAGTTGATTAAGTGAAACAACATTTTTGATAATCATATTTGTTACTTTTTTTCTTTCTTTCTTTCTTTCTAGATTTCTGATGTCAGTAGAATAAACAAATATGGATCCCAAGCTAGATGTGTAGAAAATTCACTATTCCATTTACGCAAATATTGTTACTGTAAAGATTAATTGTATACAGACACATATGTATGTGCATATATAATTACAATTTATTACAATTTATCACAATTAAGTACATTAGCGAAAGCTATTTATTAGATTAAAAAATTTCTACGTAAATACAAATATAGATTCTTTTAAGTAATATTTTATCTATAATATTATATCAACAAAGATTACAAAATATATTGTTTTAACAATGTCGAGTCTTTTTATAAATTTTGATTAGATGATTTTTATTGAAATATTTCATATTCTTCATCATCATGCATAATCATTAATAATTTTTGAATAATTATAATTATAAAAATTACGTTTACTTATTATTAATATATTCCATGAATAGAATCGATTATTAATTGAAAAACAATATTTCATTGTAATTTATAAATATTTTATGAAAGAGAAAAAGAAATAAATTTTTATATATGAAACGTAGCAAAAGTATCTTCGTACGTTTAGATTGGATTAGTTATGATAATATTCGTTCCGAATTCTTGAAATATAAATATAATTATTAATAAATGTGCCATGCAAATTAAATTATAAAAGCCATAAACGAAACGCATAAAATAGGGTACAAATTAGACAATGTAACTAAAGAAAACGATAATGCCATATCTAATGTAATATGACTTCTTTTATTCATATTTATTTATTTATTTATTTATTTAAAATCATAACTAATTTTAATAAATTTATCGTTAATTTGGAATTAAGTGATTGTAAATTCATAAATGATTATTATTTTTATTCGCGCAAATGATTATAATTCTATATTACAGTTTGTAGTATATAATAAGAACAAAAGGGCTAATTAAGAATATATGTACGTATTTGATAAACAATTATGGGATAAATGGACAATTAAAAATGTTATCTTTTTCCCTTTATCTTTTCTTATAAACAAGCATAAGTAAGTAATATCAATCGCAATATCCTCCAAACTGATGTAAAAATGTTGTTATTTCACGTAGATTTCCATCAATCAATAGAAATCCAACATTCTGTATATTAAAAGGATTATTACTCGGAAAGTATGCTTGATTTTTATTATCTTTTGCTGTAACTTTTAAAACTGTTGTACTGACACATAAATCATCCGAATATTTTCGTTTTTGTACTCTAAAATGGTTAATGATACGATTTAAGATTGTCCTATGGTATATGATTCTTTTAAATGAAGTAATAAACGAAAGCTGTTAAGAACCTTATAAGATCTTTATAAATTCGTTTTGTCGTATCAAGATATGGTTTCAAAGTGTCTTCATATTGGCATAAAATTCCTCCAAGAACCAACATTTGGAAAATGCAAAAGATAAATTCTTTTCTTTCATCTTCTGTATATAAATCATACTGGGTTGACTCTTCATCTAATAACATCTATGGAATATATAAAATATCTTTTAAATTAAATTTATTACATATTATTTAATATCTCTTTAATTTACCTCTCTTAACTTGTCAGAAATAAGGAAATCATTAATTTCACTATCATATCTTTTGCGAATAACACCAGAACTATTTATTATTCCATTATCTGGATTTTCCAATTTATTAAAAAAAGACATATTTATAACAGAACATGGTATTTGTTGCACATCCACAGTTGATGCAATGATTCCTAGAAAGAAAGAGAGAGAAGAAGAGAAAGAGAAATAATATAATATCAGAAAGAGATTTTAGTAGAAGGTAGCTATGATACCTTGTTTTGTCCACGAGCTTCCTCTTTTTGTTAACAAGTTTTCGGCAACAATGCTGCTTTTAAAAAAGGCCTGCGATTTAACAGCATATAGTTAATTTATATTTATAAGGAATTAAGAAAAAAGTAAGTACAACACTCAATTGCCACTATTACTACTATACCTCAGCAAATTGGTATTTATGATATAAATGAAAAGGTTCATTGAAAGAAAAATGTTGAAGAACGATATTTCCCTTTAATCCCCTATTAAAGTAAATAATATTTGTAATATTAAAACAATGAAAGTCTTTATATGAATGTTTTGATAAAATAAAAATTTATAAATATTACGACAAGAGAGATTACCATTTGTTAAATAAATTTTGCGTTTCTTTATCATTTATATTAAAGTAATTCTTATATGCAAGTGGAATGAATGTATATTGCGGAACGATATCCATTTTCAAACATCGCTTTTGTTTCCATAGAAACGCATTGTATTAAGAAAATTAAAGAATCATCTAAATCAACACTTATGTTCGAACGTTATTGATTCTGTTCAATAAATTAAAAAATTATACGATAAATATTTTAAACTATATCCATTCAGGTTTTTATATATTCCAATGATCAATATAACGCGAGAACTTCTTGAACAATATTATGGATTTCATAATGAATCTAATAATGATAGATCTTTGTCAATTCACAAATGTCTTGTTAATAATAGAAACGATTATGAAAAGGAAAATATCGACGAACAAATGATCTTAAATGAAACGGAAGAAATTGTAACGAAAGATGTGGTACTCCTCTTCCTTTGATCACTCTAATTATTTTGTCCTCATAAATTTTGCTTTAATTTAAACCTTTAATGAAAATACAAAATTCATTGATAAATCATACATCCGATTATATTATCTGCACTTTTCATACAACAATTGTAGTTATTACGCTTGTAATAGAAATGCATATGCATACGTTAACACAAAAATTATTTATTATAGCAAAGTGAGAAGAATCATAATGAGGAGGAGTCAATTGATTTATCTACACATAATTTTTGTGGATTGGATAAAGAGGAAGAAAAAGAGGATGGAAGTATAACTTCTGAATCACATGTACTGAAATCCCATTTTGCATATATTTTGAACAATGAAATGACTTTGAAGACTGATCTACATGAAAACAATGCTAATACGTCCTATGTATCTTATGGTAAATAATTAGGAAGAAATTATACAAAATTAGACAAAGTTTTATTCTTTATATTTAAAATAGTTAATTTATCTTAATTTTTTTTACATATCTTCAAGATCCTGAAGAATTATGTATTAACGAGTTGTGCCCTATACTCGCAGAAGATTTAGATACTATATCTGACATTTCTTCAGTAATAACACAAGATACACCTCAGCACTCAAAGAAAGAATATATAGATTTACTACCTATTCCTAACAAAATGTCAATTTATAATTCAACATTTGTGGATTTGTCAAATGCAAAACTTACAGTATTTCCAAATAATATAATGCAACATTTTTCAAGGATACGGGTACTGTATATGCTAAAGTTAGTTTCACCTTTTTTAATATGTTATATCAAATTGTACTACTATATATATATATATGGATTACTTACAGATGCTTTACTTAGAAAATAATGCCCTATCAGAAATTCCTGAAGAGATCTTTCCTTCTTTACAAAATCTTGAATGGCTGGATGTACGGAATAATCAATTGAAAATTTTGCCAAAAAGTATAAAATCTCATTCATCTTTACATACACTTTTATTACAAGGAAACAAAATTCAGGTTTTACCATTAGAACTATGTAAGTATGCAATATAAAAAGATAAAAGACCAATTACCTAATTATTCATATCCAAGTTTACTTGCAGTTTAAATTCTGTTCTTTTTTGCATATGAAACATATATTTATATATTTCATTCATGCATAACATAATATAAATTTGTAGGCATGGTACCAAAATTAAAAAATTTACAAGTAGCGCGTAATCCTCTTACTATGCCACCGGCAAATATCGTAGCACTTGGATGTTCTAATATCTTAAGTTTCTTAAAAAGTGAATGGAATAGATTACACCCAGATGAAGTTGGAATAATACCTGTGAAGGGTGAGAATGTGATCCTTGCTTATGCATTGCAAGTAGAAGCAAGATTCTAATATATAAATCCTGTTTTATTGTCTTAAACAGAAGCAAAGCCTAAATCGTTAACAGTTCTTAATAATGAGACAATTAATAAAAAAAAATCGGATATTTTAAAAGTTGTTAATTGCTATAGTTGCAGTGATATATCAAATAAATTTAATAAGATGTCTATGACAGAGAAAAGAAAAGCTTATAAACCAAGTAACAGGTATAATAATATAAATATGAATTTATCTAATTAATTAATTATTTTAATTATATAGATAATGATCAGTTAACATAAATAAAATATTAAAATTAATTATAACATGCGTGCTTCTATAGATGTAAGAGTAAAGGAACAAATCTTGTCAAACAAAATCAACTTTCATGGATTGATGAAATTACAGAAATGTTGAATAAAGAAGCTTATGTACTTCAAAAAATGAAGTAAGTAGTCGCCTGTATGAATTTCTAATGTATTTTATAGCCTATTTAAAATTGATACTTATCTATTTTTACAATTACAAAGTACATTGTCGTTTGTCACTCATTTTTAATTATATAGTAGCACCAATAAATATTTTAATATTGTATATATTCTTCTGCTTTTAAATAGACCAATTGTTAGTTCTATATATTGATGTTAATAACGTTTGTTTCTCTATTGTTCATACTTTATATATAGAAATAAAATAGCTCTACAAGAATGGAGAGATGATAAAAGCAGTTTCTCTAAAAGTATGGAAAAAGCTACAAAAAGAAGAGAAGGTATAACGATAAAAATGCGTGCATTTAGTTGAAGATAAAATATTTAAATATAATTAATTCATATGTTTGTTAGATGACATTCCATTTGCTATCGATAACGTTGACGACTTATATATATCTAAAGCAGAAAACAAATTGGTAAGATATTTTAATAAAATTACTCATTACATTGCGATAGAAAATTATAATAAACGATCATCTTTTAGAATGATAAAACGAATTTGCAAAGAAGAAACAAAGCAATATTTGTATCGCCTACGTAAGTATAATGACGATATAAAATAATTTTGTAAGTTGTATATCTCAAAAGTTATAAATATGATCGTATTTTTACAGTAACATAAATAAAAAGATTATAGAATTATTGGACTCATTAGCTACAATAAATACAGATGGAATTACAAGCATGACACCAACTTCCAAACAAAAGTCTTTAAATGATACAATTAAAAAGGTTTGTTAGATTATTCGTAACTCCAAATTTCATTGAAAGATTTCATAAGTAACTTGAAAAAATGATTGAAAGTTTGTACAAATATTGTTTACAGATTTGTTTTTTACAAAAAGAAATACATCATCTTCAGCGACACAATATTACCACAATGCCTTAAATCTATATTCGGAAGTATAAATCGAAATGTGAATTTTATGCGAAATTGCTTGTATGTGTATTCATATTTTATAATTTATATTTAATTAATGCACTATGATTGTAGATCTATATGTCAAATAATCTGTTATATAATATAAAATATTAATCATGAGTAATGACAATGACATATATATATATATATATATATATATATATAGTTTTTTCTTTTAACATAATAACATGCAAACAAAATAATAATTACTAGACAACTATATATCACAATTTGAAATGATGTACCTTGCATTTGTAGAACCAATTTATATTATTCATAGTACGAAATTATAAAGTAAATATCAGTAATAAAAAATACGTATGCATATCATTTATGCTTTTATAGATAGTTATAAAGAATATTGTAATATATAAATTTTAGTATACGTTAAAATAAAAAAAGCTTATAAATTTTTATGATCGATTAAACAATAAACAAGAAGTCGTAGAATAGATGCGTAAGTTATATTCGTCCTTAAGTTTAGAATATCCGCTTAAACATTTCTAATATCATTTTTAGGCTCGTATTACATTATAAAATGAATATTGTATAAAATCAATAATTTTATATCGTCAGAATAGTAACTATTTAAAACAGATTATGATCAAAATTGGTTTCAATAGATTATAAATATATCTTGAATAAGAAAATAGTTCTTAACAAGTCATAAGATTTAGACATCCATTATTGAACACACATAATGGCATTTTATCATATAACTCTTGTTTATGTACATATTAGTTGCACAAATGATTAGCTATTAATCATTACAACCATATAATATTGTACATAAGCAGAAATATTAATAATGCAAACAATTCTAAAGATTTGGAAATTTATGCTCTCCTTTACTGACTTTTACCAAGGACACTACATCCATATTTTATACAGTATTTATTTTTAATATATACATGATATATGTATTTACCATTATATTAAATAGACAGAGGAGAGTGAAATCTTATACACTGTGATATTTCTGTTATAACAATAAGTTTTTTTTTTTTGTAATATGTATGCATATTTTTTGTCTGCTATTATTCAAAGAAAAGATATGAATAGTTTATCTTTTTTTTTTTTTTTTTTTTGTTAACATCGCGTTTTTTTTTATAAATCTCTTATAAATTGGACTAAATACAACTAAAAGTTAGGCATTTTGTAAAGGAATTGTAAAGAGTGCGAAGGATTAATTTAGCATTATATAATGAAAGAAAGAAATAAAAATTATTTAATTACACTAAATACTTTTACATTCTTCTATGTATATCTCTGTTAAGACAAAGTATACGTTTTATGTTTTAATATATTTTACTCACACTACCAGAGCGTAAAAAAAAAAATGTAAAAAAGGATAAAATTTTTCTCATGTTTGAATTAAATGTATATATATATATATATACACATATATACATACGTACGTACGTACATATACACATATATATATATAAAAATCTAAAAACAGTTTTAACTTGTCGCGAAATTTTTTATGTCATAAATCCTTTCTTTGTTGAAGGTCCAAGTAAATATACTTTATTTAAAAATAATAGTTGTGTGTTCAGTCTCTGTTAGAAACTTCTACACATTGTTTTTATTCCAGGATGTTCCTCCTGTGCTGGATTCAATTCAACAAATCCTAATTTTGTATAAAATTCATTAGTTTCCTTATCTGTAGAGCACATGGTTGTATGAACCCCGAAAGATCCTATATATAAATATACAATGCATATATCATAGTCGAAAATTACTATTCTTCTTTCGAAAAGGTTCAGATAAAAAATGATTATATAGTTGTTGAAAGAGTACTTACCATTAGCTCTTAAAGCTGCTAAGACACAAGTAATCAATCTTTTAGGAATTGATTGATCTGTTACAGTAGGTAGTATTGCGCACAAAAGTTTTGACGGATGATGTCTACACAGTTGCTCTGATACATCTGGGCTAAATGTATGAAAATACTGTATTGCATCCTTTAATAAAAATTAAAATAATGGTAGATAAAAAATCATTGTATAATAATGTTAAATGTCAGCACATATATTTATTATACTATGTATAAATACCTGAATATCCTGTGGTAAATTATTCATACCATTATCTAAAGGATATTTCATTTTTAATTCGGGAATCCAAGAAACTGCCAACCTCTGGTTATAAGATTTAACGTTTAAGGCAGCTAGTGCATATCCTACTATTCCATTCTCATCTTCAACAATCATACATAATTCAGGACTTAATGTTAAAAATCCACCAACTAATCTAAAATGGTAATAATATTTTTATAAGATAAAATATTCGTTGTTTAGTAAATTAAATATTTTAATAGAAAAATTGATATTGTGCGTGTACTTGTCTGCTACAGCCGATGATCCTGTGCAATTAGAAATTTGATTGCATACTGCATAAACTGCTTCTTCATCGCTCGCTAAATAAGGCCGTATTGTATATATTTTACTACTAGGTATTTCTGGTGCTTTATAAACAAATAAATCGTTACCGCTGTCCACTGGAATTAATCTCTAAAAGCAAATATGATTATATAGTTGCATGATTACTTTATAATGATTTTATAAAACCAAATTCTACCTGTAGGTCAGCAGTAAGACCACCGCGAAAGACCCATGGTTCTTGATCACCACTCATAAATGTTTCTTTCCAACCATTTGAAAACCCTATTTTAAGGCAGAAAATGATTTTATTAGTGTACTATTAAATACATAATTTCATTCGTGCGTAATGTCTACGAACATATTGAAATGGCCTCCACTGCACTGGGCATCAATTTTGCTTATATCTATGTCATGCACAAATGGGTTTTTAGGTATGGCATTTCATTTTCTTTCCTTCAATTATCTTATTAAAATTGGCGTTGTCTAAATACAAGAAAGAAGAGGGAAAGAAACTAATGTCAATTTGAAAAATACGAATTCTCTTATGAAAATGACATTACGAGAATAGTGGTATAGTATTTAGATAAGTGCCTTTCTTTCTAATATATATGTAAAAAGGAAAAAAAAAAAAAAAAAAAAAAAAAGAGAAAAAAAAGAAAAAAAAAAAGAAAAAGGAATAAAAAGAAGATACTGTGCATGCACAGTACTATTAAACAACGAAATACTTCAAATTATTTAAAATATTTATGAGAGAGATGAAACTGCACATTTCATGTCATTTATTTATTATAAAAGAAGAAACGAAAAGTGATAGAATTATAATTGCAAAACTATTTTGCATGATCATAAACTCTTGGACCAATATATATAGTATATTTATTTAGTGAAATTATATTACTTCTCTTGCCAAATTGCACCTGAAATAAAACTCTCATTATCCTGGAAAGAATATAGTTTCTGGAACTAAGCAAAATAAGTTAGCACAGGCAACTTGGCAAAAGAAAATATTTTTCGGGCCATTTACGATTATTTATTATTAATAAAATGTTAATTGTAAAGAAAGTAGAATTACTTATTATGATAAATATAAGATAAACATTACAATTAACTTTTCTTTTCTTTTTTTTTTTTTTTCTGTCGTAACTGACCATATAAATATTATGTTTCAAGAGTTTATGAAATTTTATATATTAAAGTGTCGTTTTACTAAACATAAGGAGTTAAACATACTTTATCTGCAAAACATATTTTAGTCTTATGACATGTTTAAATCAATATAGATAAAATTCAAAACAGTTTAAAATATATAATTTTTACAATCTACTATAAAATGTTCTCTATATAATATAATAGTATACAATAAATCGTGAACACATTTAAATAGTATAAAAACACACAGTTTTGTGCGTCTAATGTAAAATTAATTAGGAACAATGGTTTGATCTATTATTTATAATGGTTGCAATAACTATCACTGACTAAAATAGATGTGCTACTTGTAATATTAATAAGTATGCTCAACTCGCATTATGGTATAATGCGTTAAGATCGCATGTCAATCGCGCATTAATGTCCTGAGACATAGGAATGCAGCTTCTACGCGCGTAATTCTTATTTATATTAAAAAATAATAATGAATGTGTCTGTATTGTGCAAAACCTTGAATATATAATAGAAAAAAATGTGATAGCGTTGCTTTCAGATTCAAGGTCTCGCCAATCGCGCGCGCAATGGTAAATTACTTAAAACTGATGAATCGCATACATGTGTAGCTTCCCTGGGTATACGTTGTCATCGTCGCTGGGAATCTGCCAAATGCTATCAACAGGACAAAAACACAGAGTGGTAGTTAGTCGGCGTATTAAAGTCGTATCATTCCTCATATATTATTATCATAGCAGAAATGTCAATATTGGAAATTATTATTATTATTTCTATATAATTGTTTAATATACTTTCTATGTTATAGAGAGTGTATATATGATAAATACGTTTCTGCTAAGTATTGTCTGTAAAAGAAAGTCAATTAATATGTTAATAGCTGGCACAAGAAGATTTCAAATCCAATATTTGTTCATCCATGAAGAAATGCTGTTGAATGGTTTCCCAGAAATACTTATCTTGTAAGTTTTTGCCGCAGTACTCGCGCAGGAAAGCCACGATATTTCTTTTTATCATTATATTCATTTGTATCATCTTTACGATTTATATTACAGCATTAGATTAAATTTAATTATGCGTGGCTGACCTAATTAAATTAATTCATTCATAAATAAGAGCTTGCTATATATGTAAACGAGAATCTATGATAAATTTTGTTTAATTTTTCACATTCAAATTTGTTTAAATTAACAGATGCATTATACGAGTAAACGTATTTATATGAATTTGATTCAAGTTTATAGCAATCTTATTTATTCAATTTCATGCAATGCCGCATGGGGTACATTCATTTCTAAAGCGCAGAAATAAATGTAAGAAATAATTTCGTGGATATGCGATCCACAGAATGCAATAATTTACCGATCATTACAGATGTCCCCAATTTTACAAACGTATAAATATTTATAGTGACATAAATCTTAAAAGTGTCTAATAATTACATTAACGTAATACACGATGATCGGGTGATATGTAAATTAATTTCAAAAAATACATCATATGTATTATGAATAATTAATTTCTATCTTCTTGAAATGTATTAAGTAAAGGTGTATAATTCAAAATATGAAATAACTCTGTCTATCATCCATCAGAGTATAACTCTGATAATATGTGATGGAACAGCACTGAAGGGTACATCAATAATTTTCGGATTTAATAAAATGTGTTTCAACAAAAATTTTTTTATACAAAAAAAAGAAAGAAAGAAAAAAAAAAAAAAGAAAGAAAAAAAAAAAAGAAAGAAAGAAGAAGAAAGAACTATTTTGAAAATTTAACATCTTTTTGCAAGGAAGACGATTATAATTGTTAATAAAATATAATAATATTTATAATTTTAATTATAAATATGTAAAAGAAATAACATAAATTGTATGAAATATAAAAAAAAAGAAAAATTTAATAAAATTTAATAAAAAATAATATAATATTATATTATTACTGTACTTACACTTTACTTAAATCCATTATTTTACTATCTATGCGTATAACATGATCTTTAATTGTAACTAAAATATTATTATTACGAGCTATAGTAACATAATTATAATGAAAGTATACCTTCCTTGTAAAAAGTTTAATTAATATAAAAGTTAAAAAAGACGCTACGCACTTACCAATATTGTAGATACATCTGTTCTGAAATACAAGTACAGATAATAAATAATAATATTTTTGAGAAAGGCCAACAACAGCATTTGTCTGCAGCTAAATAAATTATTCCATATAGCCAATATAGTTCAAGTACAGTGAGCAGTAAACTGAGAATAAAAATTTAGAATCGAATTAATATATATTAATTTAATTTTTTTTTCGTTTATAACATAAAATTACGATAAATTATTTAGAAATTAAATTACTGTACCAGCATATTAGCATTTTGAGCAGACTTTCATCATTAACGTAATACTTTGCTAATTGAAATATGGAACCACTTTCAATGCATATTTCAATGGATATTACTCATATGTATCGATTCCAAATGTTACATTGTTCTCAAAAAGAATATATTACTTTTAGAAAATTTTACGTAAAAAGATTTGATTTATAGCAGAAATAATGTAACTTACCTAACCATTTTACATAACTATTTAGCAATGATACAACTCCTCTCATGTCCCACATATATGAATATAAATCATATAATAGTTCGCGATTATTACAGTACGTAAGTCTTTGAAATAATCTGTTTACTGCATTACACATATCATTTAATTTAGCTGCACGTGCATGCCATTCTTCAATCTGAAATATATATATATATATATATATATATATATATATTAGAATCATAAAAGGAAAAAATAAAATTGTAACGAAATTAGTTTAAAATAAATTACAAACTGTGTTTGCTTACGTCAGATTGCGAAACAGCATCCTCTTCTTTTGATTTTTTCATAACAACATGAGCATTGCTCTTTAACCAGTTGAATTCTTGTAATAACTGAATACCTTGACCACCATGTTCAAACGGTAAATAGAATAAGTCACACAACAAGCATAGATCCTCTTGAGTCAATTGTTTGTCTGCATCTTTTATCGATGAAGACTCTTGATCTACATTATCAGTATTCTCATGAGTTTCACTATCATTCTCGATTATCATTTGTGTACCATTTACTGTAGGAGAAGTACCATCTACTTCTACTTGCATACCTGCGGAAGCTTCGCTACATGTCTAGGAAAAGGTGAAAAAAAACAAAATGTTAAAACGAATCTACACTTCAAAGTTTTATAAATCCATTTTAAAAGTGACTTACAGAAGTGTTTTCCACCATGATATCGTCTTCTACGTGTATTTTTATTCCATGAGCAGGAGAATCACTTGGGGTTGTGTTACAATCCATTGGCTCAACCGAAGACAAGGTCGTTGTAATTCCCTCATTTCCTACACTGGGAGATATCGTTGAAACAATAGGTTCGCTGATTACTTTGGTATCAGATACTAAAGAATTCATCATGGGTCCAGAAGATGGTTGGGCAAAGCTATCACTACTTGTAACGGTAGAGCATACTTCAGCCAATGCTTGAAGATGATTCGAATTAGTTACTGGTGTAGGAGTTGCAGGAACCGTTGTTGTTGTTGTGGATGTCAAGCTCATACAAGTATTTACAGAAGGAATAATTGGGATCGGTATTGTGGGAGCTACGCATGGCTGTGGTTTCGCGATGACGCCCCATGCTACTTTTTTCTTATTAAATTCTGACAACCATTCATTTATCGCATTTTTGAGCGCATGACGTGGATGATACATATTTGGAGATAATGTTGAAGGTACGTCTTCCCCAACAACTCCATCTTCTGTCTCTGTTTCTAATTTAATATCGGCGGATACAGTGTCGTCTATAAAATAAGATACAAGTAACATATTAATATACTCTTTAAGGTATTTAAAAAATATAATATACTGAAACGTACTCAGACTTAAATCTCTCTTCCCATCAATATTGCACCTGCTCCATTGTGCCAAAGTGTGAATAGCGACAAAATTCGCGCCATATTCACAATTTGGATTGGTCAGAACACCTCTGAGTTTAGGAATAAGATCAGGCGATCTACCTGAATACGGCCCAAGGAAAACTCTTTTTTGATCATAATCATTAGCATGCAAGTTGTCCCAAATGACAGGCGGCCTTCTGAGAACTTCTGTAATTTCTTCGATAGATTCAACCGTTAAGAGCCTTGATATTACTTTAGGACCTGTCCACATTATATCAATTTCTTGAGCTAATTTCATTCCAAGGGTATTTAAGTACTCGGAAGAGGATACATTGGGTATTGCTCGAGTTGCACAATATTGCGTTGGACATAAAAGAAAACGAGGTTGCCCAAGGTGTTGAAAAATATCATTGGTGACAGAAACCTGGATGTGTAAAAAAAAAAAAAAAAAAAAGAAGGAAAAAAAAAAGAAAAAAGAAAAAACATAAATGACATAATGAAATATATTATGGAAGTATAAAAATTTCCAATAATAGATGTAAATACTTGTGCATGCGCGAAAGATTGAAACATTTCTTTGTCTGCTTCGCTCATTTCAGGCTCTATGTCATCGAATAGTAAGGCAAATGCGGTACAACCAAATTGGCTGACTTGTTCTAATTTTCTCTTTAAGGCTGCTACTTCCTTGGCACTAGAATACGTGATATCTAATCCTGGCGATAGAGCATAATAAAACGTGATACCACATTCTCTAGCAGCTGTAATCAAACCCGTTAGATGTTCTGCTTCTTCCACCGTATACAAATCTCTCCAGTAAGCACGATGTTTATAATCGTCTTTGGGTGCATATAAATATGAATCCATTCCCCATTTTTTTAGTCTAAAAATATAAACAAGCTTATGAGTTTCTTTGCGCACATCTCGTGCATTTTAGAAACTTACTTTTGAAACAAATCCTTTCGTTGCTCCGTTGTCCATGGTCTTCCATAAAATCCTATTATAAATGAAATATAACTTAATGTACTGTATGCATGAGAAAAGAGATAAAACGAAAAAGAAGAAAAAAGAAAAAAAAAGAAAAAAAAAAAAAAAGAAACAATAAATAAATAAAAAGAAACCCATATTCACAATAACGTAAAATGACGCTTTCTTTATCAAGATACAGGTAAAGACATATCCTATTGATAAAATAAAAATAATAATTTTATATTGTTTACACACCTTCTACTACACCGCAAATGAAATTTCCATTTTTAGTGTTTAAATTTGCGGCCCCGTTTGTCTCCGCCATTGCGGATCCGATGAGGCACGTTTGTTTAGAATCGAGTTGCTAAGATGGCCGAAGGAAACTGTTAGCGAGAAAAACTCACTTTACGTTAAGTTGAGCAAATAAATAAACGATGAATTTATAGAACTTAAGGCACGTGTTAGCTGGTTGTTATTTTGACATTACTTTTTTAAGAAGATTATTGAAAAAATGAGTTCATCACATAATACACAAGAAAGAACATCTAAATTTCGTATTCCTATATGCTGCGCCCTCACTGTTCCGATCGATAATGAACGATTTTTCGATAAATCGACTCTGCAAAATAAAATATATTTTGATCTGTGGCGCCATCACAAATCCCTCATCTGTATATTAAAATATGCATGATTATCTGTATCAAGAAAATTACAGAAGAAGAACAAGTGTTATGATTAACAGTCGATTAATTTACAATTCGATTAATATCGTTATATGCAAAAAATGCAAACAGTACTTCCTCCCAGTCAAATTTTTTATCAGGTCTATGAATTATTCTGAATTTATAAATTTCGTTCATACAGCTTTTCACTTTTTTAACTATTTATATTTATTTATTTAAAAATAATTAAGCAAGTGTCTATGAATATAAATTTCTATTTAGGATCTTTAGATTCTCCATAGTTTTATTTATTTCTTTTTGCTTTACATTATTGAAGATATTATATTAACTTAATCAAATCAATATTGAATAAATAGAGTAAACGCGTTTATGAGGGATAAATCAAATACACGTAGATAAAAAAAAAAAAAAGAAGAATAACCACATGTGCGCATGCGCCAATGAAAGGTCGTTTTCCTTGGATCTTCGCGCCAAGCGCCATTGTTACGGAATTCATAGTTACGCGTCTTTCGTTGTTGTCATATTAAAATACATTTAAAGATAATTACGACGTCGGATTCTTATTATCTAAATCATTATAATATACTTCAATGTCAAAGTTGTATTTTACGATCTTTGCTCTCAGATTAACGTAATCTATTGATCAAACTTTCAAATTTGAAGTTACCTTCATATGGAAAATATTTATGATAGATCGAAACATGAATGGAACTTGAGGTATTTTTAATATAATATATCTTTCTTTGCTAATACTTATAAAGGCTTACAATTTTTTGCATTTATAATGAATTTCATACCAAAGTTGTTTCTATTTTTTTCCATAATTACTTGCAACGATCATCGGTAGATGTCGTTAGAGCTACTGTATGCGTCGTCACATGCTGCATATATATATATATGTGCGCGCCTGTTGTGTGCGTGTGTGCATATATACCTGGGTTGTATATATACAAGTATGGATAATATTTAGAGTGCACAAAAACGAAACGTTTAAAAATATCTTTTACGAAAATTTTAATAACGATAAATTTTTTTTACAGTTTATTAAGTATACCGTCATTGGATAGAAAGACAGGTTAAACATTGGAAGGATTCGTGGATCTATCATCTAATAAGGGACGTATAACATAAAATTTTATGGGTTAATAATATGACTTTGCTTCGATTATAAGATTAGCGTTTAGTAGGACAAATTTTATGATAATATCATTTAACAGTCATGTAATCAGATAATAACTTTGATAGGTTCTAGTTGAATCACCTAGTTATGAGGATGATTGATACAAAGAATATTTGATGAAATCTTTGATAAAGAAATAATGAAAAGGATCGAAGGTATATAGGATTTTAAACGTTATCGTATTAAATGAAAAAGAGGATATATCGTTGGATTAAGTATATTATGTATGATAATCGAGAGGTCAAGAGAAAAAGTGTCGAGGGGATAAAAGAAGAGAAACGAAAGAGGGTCAGAACAGTATCATATCGGAAGACAATCGAAGAAAGGAAGTATCATCTAGGAGGAGAATCGTTTTCGAGGAAAGTCGTAGTGTGGCGCCCAAATCGTTTGCAAAAGAGGGTTGTGTTTTTCGGCTGGTCGGTACGTCGTCGTTGGCGTAGAGGTGGTCGTAGAAGAGTTAAGAAGGGCGAAGGGAAGGGGCGGGTGTAGTCAGGCCGTGGTTGTTACGGCGCGAGTGGTACGGTATCAGTGCGAGGCCGGCTATCAGCCGCCTAACGTCAAAGTCAATGGTACGTTTGAACGCGTATAACGGTACCCACTGTTGCAGAGTGGGTAATCGCTCAGTGGCTCGTACCGATCGTACCGGAGCTACGTATATTCCCTTTCCGCGTTGATCAGTCCTACCGTTCAAAGGAAACGTTTTTGATCCCTCGCATCGTAGAACATTGGAAACGAAGATCCTTTTCCTACCAGAAAAACGATCGGCTTTCTGCACGCAGCAATGCGTCGTAATCAATAAGGACGATCGGCGCGCATGCATGGCATCGTCTTAGAGCGAAGGAACATATCACGCTCTCTCACATTCGTTTTACGATCGGTGCATATAAACGAGCTTTGGCCGATGGTAGGAAGGGAGGAACGGTGGATAGGTAGAAAGGTAGATGAATGAATAAGCGGTCGAATTAAAGAACGGAAACAGGTAGATGGATGGATGGATGGATGGTTGGATGGATGGATGAGAGGGTGCGAAAGTAGCTTCTTTGGCGAAACGAGTACTAGTGAGAGGGCCAAGTGAGTGAAATGCGCAGAGCGAGGTGGGATGAGAGAGAGAGAGAGAGAGAGAGAGAGAGAGAGAGAGAGAGAACGAGAGGAGATAGGGGATAGGAGATAAATAAATAAAAAGAGGCGAGGTAGAACGAACGAATATAATCGTGAATGAAACGTGTTTCGAAGACATCAATCCGAAAATATTGACGATCGGTAACTTGAACCATAATTTTCCGTGATTCGATTCGCTGTGTCGCGTTATTGCAGTGATAAATGAATGATTTTCTCCCGTCGACACTGTTACCTTTAAAAAAGCACAACGTTCCATCGTTTTGCTCAAGGAGGTAAGAGTGGAATATTGAGATTTAGGGTGTGCTCGATAATTAGAATCAATCGAATCGTCATTCTGTATCTTCGTTAGGGCGTAATTCGATGGTAAGAGAGAAAGGAAAGGAACGAGAGAACGTGAAAAATATTAAATTTATTAATTGTTATTTTTAATATATTTATATAATAAAATCAGGAAATGTAATTGCAGCAAAAGAAGAATGATCCGATTAAAGCAAATCAGACTTGACCGATATATCTAAGAAGGAATACGTCGTTTGAGTTGGAAGGGGAAAGAGGAAACTAAAAAGGAGAAGAGATAAAAGTTGGAAAAAAAGGAAACCGGACAGGATACGTGCGAAAGAATTGAAAGGAGAGAAAGAGAAAGAAGTAAAGAGGAAGTATAATTTTGAGTTCCGGTAGGCGCTCGAGCGACATCTTCTCTTATCTTGTGGAGTTTTCTAAGGAGAAAGAGAGGGTGGGCAAGAGAGAGAGAGAGAGAGAGAGAGAGAGAGAGAGAGAGAGAGAGAGAGAGAGAGAGAGAGAGACAGAGAAAGAGAGTATGAGCGAGGGAGAAGGGGCATGGAAGGATATGTTGGTTGATGATTCTCGATCGATACGCGCCACCCAACGTCTCAAAGATCTGTATCCGCCTTTTAAAGACTCAAAATCGTTCGTTTTGTAATCGTCGTTTCCTCGACGGAAGAGCGCATCGAAAATGGAGCAGGACGAATGTACGATCATGGAACGAAGAAGCACATTCGAGACGAAGGAATGAAATTAATCGCATAGGACTTACAATTAGATACTATCGTCATATAATAGTGCAAAGTAGCAATAGAGGAAGAAAAAGAAGGGGAAGAGGATAAAAAAGAAAAAAAGATAAGGGGGCAAAAGAAAATGGCATCGCTCGTCTCTCGTTTCTTTCGTAGAAGATATAGCCGTGCAATTACGCAGGATCCAATGATTTCGGCGAATGCGATAAAGCGCGGGAAGAATCGCGAGGATTCAAATAGATCGAGAGTTCTTTGATTTTCGCGAGATATCGCGTGCTGATTCGCCGAGTCGACGGAGGGTAGTGCTGGAGGTGGTGGTGGTGGTGGAGGTGGAGACGGAGGAGACGGTGGTGGTGGCGGCGTGGGCGAGGGCGAGGGCGGTGGTGGCGGTGGTGACGGTGCTGGTGGTGGTGGTGGAGGTGGTGGTGGCGGCAGCGACGGCGGTGGTGGTAGTGGTAGTAAAGAAGGTGGTGGTGGTGGTGGTGGTGGTGGTAGTGGTAGTAGTGGTTGTGCCGGTGATGGTAGCAGTCATTCGGTCGAACAAAGAGCACGAGAGCCTCGTGGCGCGAGCCGAGCCGAGCTGAGCCGAGTGAAGCCGGTGAAAGATCGGAAAGGCGGCGAGTATCGATATCGATGAGCAGACGCAATCCGTCCCGTAGGGAGCAACGGTGTGCGAACGACATTTTTTCTCGATCATCCGGATTTCATTATTACGGATAGAGCCTGAAGAAATTCATGCGCGTCAGGAAAGACGACGAGAGCGATAGGAAGCGGTTAGAGAACTATCGCCGTCCTCGCGACGACGCGCGAAGAAGAAGTACTCGCGCGAAAGGGAGGGAGGACTCGGACGACAGGATCCGTATCAATTTGCGACTGTGATTTTATAATCTTAAGGCTAAGCGTAGGAAAATCGTTCATTGTGATACTAAGCTATTACTATTAGTGAAGGTGGAAAAGGAGAAGGAGAAGGGGAAGGAAGAGGAAGACACGTGGGCTCGAAGGGAAATGGAGCAAGGTAGCGCGATGGTTATTTCGAAGGAAGAATCTCGCAAGACCGCGCAGAAATTCGTGGAAGAAGTCGATTTGACGCGACACGCAAAGAAAATTCTTACGGTTCGTGATACGATCAAGAACGAGAATATGGAAATCGCGTTCCCTTGAACGGGCACGAGGGGCTGATCGTACTTGGGCTAATCGTTCTTTTATTTTAATCCATCGATGGCCCCGATACGCATACGCGCAGGTACGTTTACAAGCCGTTTAGATTGAAAATTGGGAATAATCTCTCTGTTTGTCTGAGTTTTCTTGAAAATTCTTACGCATCGCAGGCGACTAGCAAATCGTTGTCGTCGAGCCGAAGACGAAATTTCGATCGTCGTTTGTAGCAAAAGGAAATGCGATAAGCGAGGAAGGACGGATAATTGATAGAGATAGATAGATAGATAGACCGATAGATAGATAGATAAATAGATAAATAGAGAGGGAGTAAGGGAGAATAAAGAAGAGCCAAGGAGGCTGGATAATTCGTCGTGTAGGACGGAAGATAAGAGAGTCTCGGAGCGTTCGGGAGAGCCTGGTGGCAAACTAGCGACAAAGGAGATAGGGAAGAAAGAGGAAGCTTTTGAACGGGTAAACCGTGGTACTTGTACCACCCCCTGGACACGGGGGGTGGGACAGAAATACCGTCAGCGTGGGTGTCGGTGGTGCAGGGGCGCGCCTGGCCCGTCGGCTCGCCCGCAGATTAGCACGGCGATTGTCGGGTACGTCGGGCCCATTCCGGCGTACCACCGTCAGGAGCAGCACCACCAGCAGCACCACTACCAGCAGCACCGTTCTGGCGACCTCGGGGGGCTTCGCGTCGGCGGCGGCGGTGGCCGTGGCACCGACGGGAGACCAACTCGCAGCCTCTCCCGGCTCGGCTGCCTCGCGCCGCGTCACGCCGAACGGTAACGCTGGCGTTGACGTCGCCGCCGCTCCTAGACTCGATCCTGGAACCGATCCTGGAACCGATCCTGGTACCGACGCTGGACCCGACGCCAGAATCGACGCCGGATCCGACGCCGGAACCGACGTTGGAAGCGGGACCATCTTCCAAGCTTCCTTCGGAGGAACGGCCCGCAATAAGAACAGAGCCATGTCCCTCAGAAGCCTTCAAAGGCGTGTCTCTCATCCGTAAGTAAACCGATCTTATCCGAGCTAATTTATCTACCTACCTCTCTTTAGATTCCTTTAATCGACATCTATTCTATTCTTTCTTCGGTTCTATGATTTTCCCGAGCGACGACAATACCATATCTCGATTAAATAGATGCGTTCGTCGTTGCGCATGATGAGAAGCACGTGACGTTTACGTAGTTACGTTTAGTATTCTTTTACGTTCATCTCAGCGTAGCTACATAGCGCGAACGAACGGTCATTAGGAAAGAGCCATTAATGTTTTATCTAATAGAACGGATCTCTTCGACGTTAAATTGCTTTTACTATAATGCCGAGCTAATAAATCGTAAGGATTATTAGGAAGCGCGCTATATGAAATTCGTGCGTGTTCTTTGATAATACTTGGCAGTGCAGCGAGGTGCCTGGGGACGACTCGAGAGATTAAATTCGAACGAAACGAAGACACGACAGCTGCATAGGATATATTTCTTTCGAATTAATAAATATCGAAGGAATCGTTTTTGAAAAAGCTTAGTTTCGCTTCCCTCCCGGCTCAGTCCCGTGAAGGATTATAAGAATATAGTTCGTTTATTCTTTTTTTAACCTTTGGACGCTCTCTTAGAAGGGTTTTAGGTATTAAACGATAATAATTACTACGATGTTATAATTAATAAGGAAACGATTCAACGACGATTAAGAGAGCGCTTATGGAAGCCAGAGAAGAATTCTTCAAATCGGCCGATGATTCGACACCGACCTAGTCATTGACACGCTTGACTTCTTCGGCTTTATACAAACACGTATTTTTATTCTTTGTTCTCTTTGAAATTGTCGTCATTTCCTTCATAGAACTACCTTTTATCGTCGCTCCAATAAAATCGTACCCTCAGGGTTAGCCCACATTTTGCAGCCATTGAGCTGTCATTGCTGCTGCTTTGTTGAATGAACGACCTGCTTTGTTCAAGTAGATCGAACGTTTCGGAGTAAAATGAGGCGCAAACTTTTCTACTTCGTTGTATATCAATTGTGAAGATCGCCAAGATCGAAAGTTTATCGATTTTATCGATTGAAAACGTTTCCTCATTAGCCTTCTTTAAAAAATGATACTTGTTGTTGGGAAAACTAGCCTAAGATTGACAGTAGTTCATTAAGTAGGAGAGTTTATAACGAAACTGCATTCGTCCTAACGATGGCTGCATTCGAGGGACGCAGCGCGCAGCTTAATACATTCTTAACGATGGTCACGTTTCATTTGTATTTCGTATTCAAAACATACTTAGTTTAAGAATTTTTCTTCCTTAATTTACTTCGTTAATACTCTCGTCGCACGAGTTGTTCCTACTTGGCCATAATAACGGTGATTTAACGTGATAAGGGTCAACGCAAATAGGCTGATATCGCATTATGCGATGTTAATATGCGTTTCGTTCTTTCTCGCATATTATAATAAAGTCTTGCGTCCTGCTTTCGTATTTTCGAGAAGTTTCGAAATATTTTTCAAATTAGCATCGTCATTTTTCATAGCGTTGGAAGACACGCTCAATGAGCTGGACCATCAAGCGCTACTTGTGTATCGTTAATATCTAAGACAACATGGATAGAAACGTTAGAGATGAATGGTAGGCATTACGGAGAGTCGATCAGGGAGCAATCAATAACTGACCCATATTGTACTTCTCGCTCTCGCTCTCTCTCTCTCTCTCTCTCTCTCTTCCTCTTTTCTATCTTTATTCTTCGTCCCTTTTTATTTTACTCATTATTTTTATTTACTTATATCTTGTTTATTATTTTTCGCTTTTTACAATCTCCCCCATCTCTCTCTCCCTCTATCCTATTCCCAAAGTTTTCAACTTTTCTACTGCGTTAATTCATCTCAATCATTTTTACGCATGTGGACGTAACAAACTGCAACGTATAACCTTCTCTTTCAGATATAATTGCATTAATCGTCCTTTCCTATTGGAAAACTAATCGACACTCGTAATGACATCGTATTCGTTCTTTCATAAAGCATGTTCTGACGATAATAATATCGTTTTATTTTTTTTTTTATTCCTGAATATGCCACTTTATTCGAGATAACTAATTTTATGCGGTTATTAATCCAATGTTATCCAGTCGTATGTTCTACTGATCATATTAATGAACGACTTTGAGAGAGAAATGAAATAATATAAATAAAAAGGTAAATACGAGATTTTAATGAATCTCAAGTAGAAAAAAGGAGAGAGTGAGTGAGAGGGAGAGGGAGAGAGAGAGAACGTGATATGCGCTTGGTGTTTACTATATGCGTTATTAAACTACTCGTTAATGTGTTTCGAGTGTATTAACAACATTTTCATATGTCATTTCCTGCAAGTGCCATCATATCGTTTGGCACAAGTTCAACGTCGAATTATATTTGAGTTGTACACTTATTTTCCATGATAACGCGCGCGCATGTTATAAATATTTAAATATATAAATATTTAACGCACATAGTTACATATGTAGAGACAGTCGTGTATAGTTGCTCGAAAAAGAATAGTTTATTATAGCGTAAGAATTTCTAGGAAGAGATTGATTAAATTTCAACGTTGGCTGAATGGTCCTTTTTCGAGTCGATTAAAATCGGCGACCTAGATTTTTTTGGCCGTAGCTTGTTCGTGTCTCGTAAATAGGCGGTTGAAGGCGTTTTTCGAGTGGGCATAAAAATGGTGGGAGTCATCCTAGGGGGGTGTACGAGTGGTACGGATAGCGGGGAGGAGCCTGTGGGTGAAGGGGTAACAGAAGAAGTGCTAGAGAATGGCAGCGGTTCATATCTCAGCAATCTCTGTCGAGGTTCGCATCTCGCAGCCCTCGAGGACTCTAGAATCTCTAATATTACGTTTTAACCCACATGGTAAAATCCACGTACCTATGACTTACGTCAATCAGTATTTGCGTTTACGCGATTCGAGCCGAATTACGTAGGTATCTATAAGTCTAAGAAAAATGATTATATGAAATAAACAATCGGGTCCTTTGCGTTCATCGACGATGCTACTTTTTAACATTGTGTTATTAATAGGATATAGCATTGCGAGTATTCTATTAAAAAAGTCACTGATTGTTGTATTATTGTGTTGGTAGGAATTGGCCTATTGTCGGGACTTCCGGGTGATCACCATCGCAGACTATGAGCAATAGGGTACATTAACTCTTATTCTTATTTTTTCACCTTCATTCGTTCTTTGTGCTCGAAATTTCTTTTCCTTCTTCTTCTTCTTCTTCTTCTTCTTCTTCTTCTTCTACTCTTCTACTACTACTCTTTCTTCTATTACTACCACTAACTACTACTACTGCTACTGCTACTGTTACTACTACTACTACTACTACTACTACCACCATCACCACCACTATTACTATTATATTATCATTACTATTTACTATTACTTATTCTTATTCTTATTCTGCTCCCTCTTATCTTATTTATACATATTCTTTCGTCAAGGCATTACCTGTGCGTGTTAATTAAAGAAAGCATCCATTCTTCATTTATTATTCCTCCCCTTTATCCATATTTCTTTACAAGTAATTATCCAGAAAATCGCCCTCGTAACACGATTTTTGCCTTGCATGTTTCATTACGTTTGTCTTTCACCTTGTGTCTTTTTTCCATTCTTCACCATTTCTTCTATATATCTTTCATCGCACCAAATAGTGCATCGAACTATTAGAATTAAATATTGTAGGATGCGCACTCTATTCATTACGATCGTTTTCTCATATTGCATGTCTCGACAATTGACTTTCATTATTGCTACAAAATTACGTACATTATATCTTTTTATTTGTCTAATCACGTTTTCGCTAAGGCATTAAAAACAACAAAAAAAAAAAAAAGAAAAAAAAAAGAAAAATAAAAATAAAAGCTATTAAGGTAAGTTTCACATGGCATAAATTTGTTGACGTAGTCGTTTTGCTTTTTACTCCTCCTCTTTCGTACTTAATTTCTAAATCTTTCTTTTCTTTATCTTTTTGTTGGCGTGATAAGGAGATATCTTGAGGTGAACATTTAAATCAATGCAGTGACGAATTAACAAGGGAAAGAGAAAGCGAAAAAGAATTTTGTACTAATAGGTGAAATTTCAAAGACCTAAGATATGATCGGTAAAGACGAAATTATTTCTTTGTAAATAGTAAGCGTATCTTGCTATCGTGGAAAATAATGGCTTATCGTCGTGTAACGATAACGATATCGTTATATCGTTATACATCGCGTGCATTAAAAAAAAGGAAAAAAAAAGAAAAAGAGAGAAAAGAAAAAAAGAAAAAAGATGAAAAAGGATGAGAGCAAGAGTGTGGGGCGGTGAGAAGAAGTCGAGCATCAACCGAGACAATAGATTCGTTCGTTTTGTAGTTTCAGTGCACTCCAGAGTACTCGTCGAGCCTTCGTTTACGCGGAAACGTACATATATGCACGGTAAGACTCGCTAAGTGTTTCTTTTCATACAGAGGGAGAGAAAGTGAGAGAAGATACCTCGGCCCGAGGCGGCATATTCCGTCTGGCGCGTACTACTTCATTCTCGAGGATGAACGTAAGGACAGCTCTTTTTGCTGTCTATCGTTCGCTAATGACGATTAACCCTCTTTGTAATATGTCAATACTACTTACAAAGATATCTGCGGTAACTCGTAAAAGTTTTATAAATAGTGCTATATAGAACAAAAAAGGAAAAAGATGGAGAGAAAAAAGGACGGAATCGCGATAGAACAAATAAGAAAAGAAAGTAGAATCAGTCGAGGGAGTAGGATCATTCGTAACATGTCGTTAATTGGATTCTTTTATCTTTCGTTTCTTCTTAGATCTACTTTTCCTCTTTCTAGGTCATACGTCATTATTCTTCTTTTCAAATCATTTTCATTCTCATAAAACGATGTCAATGATATATATATATATATATATATATATATATATATATATATATATATATATATACATATATACATATATATATATATATATACGCACGCAGATGTATAAATCATTAGATATAAATCATAGAAAAAATTATTTCTCTATGCAACGACGTCATCGTAAGAACGTTAAATCGTTTCCCTGTACGCTCGTTCGACCATGCAGACGGCCTCACGGGTTTCTCTTTTTCAGTTGCGTGTAGAAGCTCTCGACGCTCGAGTTGCCCTTATATATGAATATCTATATACTGGGTGATTCGACGAAACGTAGTCGAGTTAAACCAGTTTGAAATTTACATTTTCATTTGCAAGCTCGGATTTATATATTTTTTATAAATATAATTAATTTTAATTTTTTTTTTTGTTATTAATTGATTTAAAGATCTGTGCGTTTAGAAGAGATAAACAATTTTTTTTTTTTCAATACGATTAATGCCGCATTTATTAATCGGATAAAGAAAATTCACAAATTGCCATTGATATAAAGTCTTTCAAAGGGAGGAAAGTAGTCGAGATCAATGAATGAAGAAAGAGAGAGAAAAGAAATAATTTTTTTGCAAAGTGTTTCCTAATTTTCTATCGCGCCTTTTTAACTCTTTCACTGGAAGCGTTCGAAAATATTTCAAAGGCGGCTATACCAGCCGTCGTAGAAAAATACAATGGAAGTCTGGCACGCTACAATGAGCGACAACCAGTGCGCTTTCCTGGAAAGAGGGAAAAAAAGTGAGGAACAGCGAGAGCTTTCTCTTCCTTTAATCTTCACCTTGTCTGTCAAAGTCCAACGAGCGTATGCAGTAGAAGATATCTTTGCACTTAAAATCTTATATATATATATATATATATATATATCTTATATATACATATACATACAAAACTTTCTTTCGGCTGACTCTTCTGTTTTTTTTCCTTCTTTCTAACAAAAAAGTAAAAATCGAGTATTAGACGCTTTAAGTCTAACTGATAGAGCTTTAAGCGGACTGGCATATCGGTCAGTGATCACGGTCGGACAAACATCGCCATTAGGACGGCAACTCAATGACGTAAGCGAACTAAAGAACGAAGGTCGTAAGCTTTTAGCTTACCTATAGATATAAAATGTGCGAGTAGACTCGTGTGTAACAGGTACATAACAATAAATAAAAAAATTCGATTAATTTATAAAAAGAATTAAACGAACAAACTTGTAGATAATATATTCCATAGATATAGGTACACATATATATATATATACACACACACACACACACACAAATATAACAATATATTCTATTTGGGATTGGTAGATTGAGTAGACGAAAGGAAATATCTTTTTATAGGACTGGCGATCTAGAATATAGAACGACGGTAGAGAAAAGGTAGCTCGATTCTCGTGTCTTTAATAGACTCGAAAAAGGAAAAGAAAAGAATGGAGGAAAGGAAAGCTCTTCCTTCCGTACCCTAAGGAAAGAGATGGATAGATAGAGAGGAGAAAGAAAGCCTTTATCATCTTAGCGATTAGCTTTTGCTGTTTGATCGATGTCTGGTACAAGGTAACGGCAAATCGCAAATGAATCGGCGATATGTGTTCTTACGTAGATAGGGTGGAAAGAAAGAGAGCGAGAGAGAGGAGAGATAGAGATAGATAAAGAGAGAATAACCGTCGTCATTGTTGTCGTCGTCGTTCGATAGGACTGTCTTTTCCTCGGCTTTCGGCTACTCGATAAGGATCTAGGATTCGAGGCCAAGCAAGTCACTACGTCCTCGAGGCCGTCTTTGGCCATCGGCAAATTTCGAAAGGGCGCTCGACCTCGCGGAACGGGCTGAGAGCAGTCGATTTGGGTAACACGGGGGAGAAAGAGGAAAGGGGGGGAGGAGGGAGAGGGAGTATAGATAGATCGTGTGTGTTGCAAAGGGAAAGTAGTCCCATGAATACGTAGGTACGTCCTGCGGCGACGCGTATATCAAGAAGAAGCTGAATTTAAGAGCGAGCGAGAAAGATTATATATGTATATGTGTGTGTATATATATATATATATATATATATATATATGTATGTATATATATGTATATATACACACACACGTATATATCTAAAGAGAAAGAAAGAGAGAGAAAGAGGACACCTCGGACACAAAAGACCGCTTAATATCTAGGTGATTCGTATTGTAAGCGGGTTTTTAATATGGCTGCTGGCGGCGACGAGGACGACGAAGACGATGACGACGACAACGACGACGATGACGACAATGACGACGACGGAGGAGGAGGAACCACAAGGCAATGAGGATCATCGTATTGGTATACCGATCGTGCTCCATATGTTGAGGAAGGTCAAGCACCCTTCGCGCCAGACAATGAAGCACTTCGAATCTCGCACGTATCTCGATCGAACGAATATCTGTGATTCACGGCTTTACGCGGGGCTGCCTATGCAAATCCCTATACGATGTGCATGCACCTATGTTTATATGCATATTATCTGTCTATGTTGTTGCGATAGTGTATATTGGCAGTAAGGCGCGCGTGCGTGCGTGTGCGTTTGATCGTTGAGAGAGACACCTAGACGTTACGTTCTGTAGGTCAGAGGAACGTTCATATCGACCAGGTTTGCTTCGGTCATGTACCAGCGTCGTTGATTGTGATCGCGCGGAGACTCTGCGCGTCTGGTCGCGCGGCGCTTGCCCAATCCCACCCTTATACTTCCTCTGTCTCTCACTCTCTCTCTCTCTCTCTCTCTCTCTCTCTTTCTCTGTTCATCCGTCTATCCCTTTCTAATCCATCCTACACGCTATGATGCATTTTTATCTTACCTGCTGCTTTCGATCCAATCATCGAGATGTAACGATCAAAGGATCCCCTTGCACGACTCGATCGATTCGAATTCGTCGAAAATTTAATGGCATATCTCATAAGGGATGCGTATACGTTCCCCACGATTGGCGAACTCTATCCCTTTTACGAGCAAATCCTTCTTATTTTTCTCCAATCGTATTTTCAAAAATACCCCGTTCGAGATCGTGACGCGTTCGAGGCAACAAGGTCGGTGTTGGACTATTGATTTTGGGGAGGCGGAGGAGGCTCGAATCGAGTTTTCAAGGATATTATGATTGATAGAAGGCACGGGAATCAACGAGAGGGCCACACCGGGAACTAGACGAAATTTTTTCGTAAGATTTTTCGAAGGACAAACTCGCGGTACACCCCACTTTTTCCTATCCGTATTTTTTCAGAATTAGAAAATATGCAAGAAGTTCAGTTTTTTTTTTCTCGTCTTTTTTTCAATATCATTCTTCTATAATATTCATCAATGATCGTTTCAAATGTTATATTTCTTGATTGTAATTCGTTATACGCGGAAATAGGGCCTTCCATCGAGACGAGCCAGGATTCGTCAGTTGGCGCAGTAATATCATTTTCCATGTATAGTTACCCTTATAATAGCGCTACCATTCTACTTACTTGCTAGATCGTTGAAACTTTTCTGCAAATCATTCGTTACTCAAGGACGGGTACGATACTAGTCGTAGAAAATGGTGAAACGTTTGCATATAATGTGTTAATACTAAGATTTATGTGATAAAATCTGACCGTTCATAGAACAGGTAGTCAGCGTTTACCCCTCTTAAGGGCCTATAATCTTTGCAGGTTATAATCGCGCGTTAACACGAATTTAACGATTAATTTGAATAGACTTCAATGATGTATCGTTTTTTGCGATTAACGTTTCAAGATGATTAACGTCGAATAGTAATTTCTTACGATCGAATGTTAGACTACGCAACGATCGTTTTACGGAAGTAAGTAATTTGATCGTGCTTTGTTGATCGGTGTGAATGATAAGAGAAGATGATGAATAAATACATTATTAATTGATTACTTTTTCGTGTAGTTGCCATGGAATTGAAAGTCGTCATGCTGCGAAACACGAAAAACGTCCGTCGCAGAAGCTGGAAACATCATGGCCGTTTTCATTGTAAGTTGGTCAATTTTTTTTTCACTTTTTCATTGTCTATAAAAGCAACGCTGTCTTTCGTGCTTTCTCAAAAGCCAAAGCAAGAGCAAAGAGAAGAAAGATTCGTAATTTTGGAAGGATATGCTCGAACGATCAATCAAGCACGCAGATTATTGCGCTTTCTAGGGGCTCCTATCTCGAACAAGTAAAATTTGTTCATCGTATCGAGCATGCTGCTGCTTCTGCTGCTTTAATAGATCGCATATAATTATATTTTGATTGATCGAAGATTAATCGTTTATCGGCGCCGTTCGTCCGATCAATATTTTCTTAAGATTCGTTCGGTAGGTCTCTAGATGGCACGCCTTCGTTCGGCTTCGCTATTGCGATCTAAAAAGTTGCTCTCTTTGCCGTTTGATCGCGCCACTTGCACGTTTGCATTTTCAGGAAGATGATGCGTAATTATATCATCATCGAATTAAATCCTCTCGTCGATCCTTTTTATTACGCAGAAAGAAGCTTATCTCGTTATCTTTCCTTGTCGGTTCTCATCCGAAAATTTTACATCTAAATAGATATCTAGAGTATACGAGATTGTTTCTTTGGGTATTCAAGGAAAGTTCCGTTTGAAAAATCCTGAATTCGATCGGTTCAATTTGTTCTTACGACATGGACCATATTTCATTTCGAAATCTCCGTAAGGTATCGTAGGAATTAGCGCGCATTTATGATACCATTAGCTAAATTTTCCATTCGACCGAGTATTCCTCTTATATAGATTTTACCCTTCCAAGGAAATAAGATGCCGATCCAAAATCAGTTTGCAATGACGAACATCCCAAAGTCCTCGGCTTATCGCGGTCGTGTCTGACCTTAACACTGATTGGTCGATACCTGAAAATAGCCGACCCAGTCTATCCGATAATGTGTTTTATTTATAAGTCCGATTCGCGAAGGTACATGCGCAAACGAGGCCTGCATCCTTCTCTACGATTTTTCTTTTCCTTTTTTTTTTTTTTGTTCGTTTTTTGTTCGTTTTTTGTTCGATGAAACCGACATTTTCCCCGACGCGATCGAATTATAAAAACAACGGAGGAGGATAAATCTGTCCTCTTTGAATTTAATCGACATAATAAAAAGGGAAAAAAGTTAATGGAGAAGTTGAACGAAAAGTGGTGGTGCGCGGGGCTGGGAGGGAGGGGGGGGGTGGAGAACGGCGTGTTCGATAAAAAGCCGAAAAAGGGAAGAGAGAAAAGAGTCGTCCGGTCAATCCGCCTACCGTCCTTTCAGCAGAGAAGAAAAAAAAAAAGAAAAAAGGAGAAAAAGAAAAAGAAAAAAAAAGAAAGGAAAGGAACGGCAGGACAACGCCGAGAGCGCCACGAAACGGCGATGCCTAGAAGTTTGGAGGAGCGTCGAGACTAGGAGGCGTCTAGCAACCACCACTGGCCGAGTCGGAGATATCGCGCAAAGCCGTAAAGCGTCGTCGCTTGCGGTCCCTTCAAATAAAAGGCTTTCCTCGCGGTCAGCGAGAAAAAAGAGAAATGTCGGGATCATAACAGCCGTGGGAGACTTTTCTTTTCTTCTTGGTGCTTGTCGCGTTCGCGATAACGTTTGTGCTTTCCCCGAGTTTACTTGTGATCGAATCCTCTCGACGATACTATTCCATCGAATCCCTTCTCGTCTCTTTTCCCTCTCTCTCTCTCGAAAAGTCCAAAAGTCCTCCTTTCTCTCTCTCTCTCTCTCTCTCTCTCTCTCTCTGTCTGTCTCTATTTATCTATCTATCTATTTATTTGTATGGTTCTTTCTTTCTCTCGTCCCACCAACTCTCGTGTGTCATTCAAGACGTCAATGACGAGCCATTCAAAACACCGGAGAAAGTACATGGAAGGAGCATGCGAGAAGATGGCCAAAAGAGTCTAATGAGCGATAAGTCAAACACGGCCGAATGCCAAGCTTGCGCAGTCGCTGTGATCGTCTGAACCTCGATGATGCAGGAAAGTCCTCAATATGGACGAATTATTCTTTCTTTCCTTGGAATTTGAACAACTCCTCCAATGTTCGAGAATGTAAAGTGGAGGGATAAGGTATCTTTACCGTGACAAAGGTTATCTTTGGTTATGCTTTAGATATCGATCGACGGTGGAAGAGGTGAGGCGAGCTCCATCCTGAAGCATGCTTGTTTGTCAGAGCTTACGAGCTTTTCGACGGTCGATACGGAACGTAGTACAATGCAAGGTCAAAAATCGTGGAGAAAGCGAGCTGGCGATGTTCCCGGAGAAGGAAAATAAGAGGATCGACGTAAATGCAATGGAGGAAGGATCTTAAGGAAATAGACAAAAAGCAAGATGGTGGTGGTGGTGGTGGTGGTCGAGAAATTTGGCGTTGGGAAAAGGCGTGGCGGCCTATCATCTAGGTCACGTTCCTGAGCCCTGATATATCGCGCATTCCTCCTACGATTCTCCTATTGCCGATCGATTTTCTATACCGCGATCGTAATCTCGTCGACGAAAAGGAAGAGAGAAAGAGAGGAGGTGGGAGGAGGGGTAGGAAGGGTTGAGGAGAAGGATGGGGAGAGGGAGAGTGGTTCCTTTCGATCCGTCGACGCATCGATAGTCTCTTCTACTTTCTCCGAAGGAAACTGTAACGTGGGGGCGCTTAAACTATTTCTTCGAAAGGATCGATCTCTCTCTCTCTCTCTTGCTATATATATATACACACACACACATATATATATATATATATATATATACACATATATATATTTCGGAGGATGACCTTCGAGTCACATGCGCCATCGAATAAAAAATCTCAAAGTACCTCTGCTCTTCCTTCGGTCATGTCTACTTTCAACGATTTCAACTCTTTTACGAAAAAAAGAAACGAAAGCTATGCGAGTGAGTGAATTCCCGCGAAAGACGAAGAGGAAACGATGGGGGCCTCGTTTATCGACGATAAGGGATATCAATCGATATGGCGCATCGTTAAAACTTGCATCGACTAAAATCTCTCTCGCGCTCCGATTCACCCGAACTCATCGTTAATATAAATTATTGGATATATCGAAACGAAAGCTTTCCTAATGAATATACTTTCGTACGAAATCTCTTTCTTGTTACTCGTTAACTTTTTTATATTCTATATTTTCTATTGAAAAGGAAGAAATATGAAGGATCCACGATACCAACAATGTGCGATTATTATAGTATTATTTATTTTATTTATTTTTATCTTGGTTTCTTAATACCTCTAGTAAAAATCTAAGGGGAGAAAAGAGAGAGAGAGAGAGAGAGAGAGAGAGAGACTCGAAAGATTACGACTGTACGTGTAAATATATGTGTATGTGTGTGTTTGTATCTCCGTGTTAAAGAGAAAGATAAAACGGAGGTATTATTATAGGATGAAGCATTATTATTAGAAGAGCAATACCGATCGAATTTTTCTATTTTTAAGATCGATCGATAGTTCGAGAAATCGAAAGAGAACTATTCGCAGAGTAAAGAAAAAGTGTTTTAGTCTATATATACTATTGAGATTAACAGAAGCGATTTGTTGATTCCCTCAAAGTCGAACGCTGCCATTGACAAAGAAATTCATTTTCAACGCGCATGTCCAATGCCTTGACTACCAAGACGCTCTTCGCCGTTGCAAAGCATTACAGGAAAGAGAGAGAGAGAGAGAGAGAGAGAGAGAGGGAGAGAGAGGGAAAGAGAAGCACATATGTTAAACTTTTTGCCAGGATATTCGCAATAAAGTTGTCGCGATAGAAGGAGAGATACCGAGAGATAAAGAGAAAGAAAAAAAAATCTTTTCGTTTGCTACGAATCTTTGAACTTGATCGACAAATTTGAAAGAAAAAGAAGGAAAGAGAGAAAATCAGAGAGAGAGAGAGAGAGAGAGAGAGACAGAAGTAGACAATGGACGAAGGAAAATTGGTAGACAGCGAGTACGCTTCACTTATACTCCATTATCAATTAAAATCGGCTGTGCTATCGTTTAACCAGAGCTTATCTTGCATTTACCTAGTGTTCATATTTAAACGCCATTCTCTGTCCGCCTTCAAATCGGCAGAGATTGGAGAAGTTAAAGAAGAAGAAAAAAAAGTGGAAGACGAAAAAGAAATATAATTCGATATTTTTGCTACGTTCTTTCCCTAAAATCACATCCATCGAATATTATAAAGGATCGATCAGTTTTTCGATCGAAAGAGAAAGATAAAGAAATATCGATATATCAGTGAAATCCTAAAGACTGATGTTCCCATTTTTGGCTATTCTACTCTTCGTTCTTCGCTTATTTGCAACGAATTCCGCCCACATCCTCTTTGCGTGTACGTCGAAGCCACGAAGAAGACGACACTAGGAGGATCGAGTTACGTAAAGAAAGGGAAAGAGGAAGAGAGAGAGAGAGAGAGAGAGATAAACGATCGGTCGAGCGGAGCAGCGATCGATTTTCACGTCTTCGTCGAGAGAGAGAGAGAGAGAGAGAGAGAGAGAGAGAGAAAATAAACGCCTTACGTCCTTGCGGTTCGTCCATTTTCAAATCCAGTGTAATAGTAGCTCCCACTGAATATAAAATATCGTACATCGAACATCGTCAAGAACGATGATCCTTGAAAGCGAGGCAAGCATCTTGCGAATCGATTGATTCGACGAGAGAGAGAGAGAGAGAGAGTGCACAACGATAAGAGATCGAAAGAAGAGCAGGACCTCGGAGATCGATTATCATCGAATCATGACAAAATACGGCTTGGTCAGACTCGCCCTGTGGCGACCAAGGCGTTCCGTAACTTCGCAACCACCGAACAACCAGGAAAACAACCCTCTCATGTATGCAATAACTTCTTTATTATTTGTTTGCTCGTATTGAGTATCGAAAGATGCTGTTGCTGCTGCTGCTGCTGCTGCTGCCGCTGCTGCTGCTGCTGCGAAAAAAAAAATAAAGTAATACAGGAGAAAAAGCCGAAAGAACGACGTAGATAAAGCGATGAATAAAAATCGCAAATTCTATATGTGTGCTGCTTTTCATCGTCGATGCACAATAGCACGCGGCATATTCTTTAGCGCGGAACACGTTCTTCTTCAAAATGAACGCACACAATACGGGAAATATGTTCATCGCGAATTGTGATGTATCGTATGCTCTTAATAAAGCTCTCGATGTGCTCAAATCCCTGAAACCCATCCTTTATATTTGTTCAATATTTTTTCAATTTTTCATTTGTATTTTTACTTTTTTTCTTTTTTTTTTAATTCTTTTCTAACCGTTTTTACGCTTGATACAAATCGCTTGCACAAGCATTGACATTTTTCATCGTAACTCTCGTCTATATCTATTCATTCGTCCAAAAAAAGCAAGGTCGACATTTTTTTAGCGAACCATAGCCATAAAAAGTAGAATTGATATATAAATTCAATGTATAGCGTAATTTGTGCGCTTCGTTGTTGGCTTTCTATGTTTCGCAGCGTTATAACATAGGAACTCGTGCCCGAGTTCTGGTTTTTGTTCCAGCTGTTATTGCATCTAACGAGAATAAGAAAAGCAATGAAAAAGAGAAAAAGAGAGAGAGAGAGAGAGAGAGAGAGGAGCGTGCTAATAATTGCATTGTAAAGAACGGATCGAACAAGTTTTACCCCGTCGATGTCACCGTGCATTTATTTTTTTGTAGGACCATTTATGTTCGATCGAATCCTAAATAAATTATTCATCATTATTTAAGGGAATTCGTTGCTTGATCAAAGAATTTTATTATGCGAAACGAAAGTGCATCCTTACTCGCTCGTATCATGCGATTTGTCTCTTTCTCTCTTTTTTTTTCTTTTTTTTTTTCATAAAACGCGAATACATCGAAAGATGATTGCAATAGGAATATTTTCTACCGCAGGTTGCATAATTCGTATTATTTCGTTTTATCGCGGTATTAATCAAGTCAGTCTTGTCTAGAATGATCTCGCGCGTCAATGGATAGCTCAATCGGAATACGTACGAACATATGTAGGAGGATAGATCGGACAATAGTCGTCGTTATCGAAGGTAAAAGGAATAAATGGTTGAAAAAGGCAAGCAATAGATAAATATCGCCATAAATTTTGCTTTGGGATCGTGCCTAAAAAGGGAAAAGGAGAGGGGAAGGAAAAGTCCATAGGACATCTTTTGCGTTGGAGCGCAGGTGGCCAGGTTGGCAGCTGATACGAATCGATAAATATTTATATACCTTGGAGCGAGAATAGGCTTATACTCGCTGCAACGGCGTTTATCGACTTCCAAGAAAAGTGCATGACTAATCGAGTGGCCGACATTTGCCATTGCATTAGGCAAAGGGAGGATTAGAAGAAAAGAATTTATTATCAAAAAATGTATGTATCCGTATGCATTTCTTCTATACAAATTTGTAGATATTTCGATGTAGAATCTTTCTCTCTCTCTCTCTCTCTCTCTCTCTCTCTCTCTCTCTCTCTCTCTATCGTTCTTCTCCTTCGAATTTAATATCTTGGAAAGATATAACTCTAGAAAACTACAATATATATTCTGTGGAAGGTCGCGTTAAGAGGGTCAAAGAAATTGGAAAATGCATAGACTTTGTGTGTACTCGCTGACATAGTGCATCTCGATATACATATTTTAAGTACACAAATAGGAATGTCGCAATCGCCTTTCGGCAATCTCGTCGTCGGTTGCGACGTATCGATCGATACAATGGCAGGAAAACCTTCTACTTAAGTATCCAAATAGAGATTATTATATCGTAGAATCGATGTAACGAAGGACTTTACAACGTTTCTTTCTTTCTTTCTTTCGTTAAAAATGATAGACGCGAATTAGATTTTATTTCTTAAGCCATTAAGCAAGGTTAGAGACTTTTGTCGAAACGTAATATTGATACCGCATGTGTGTCGCGGCTTTCGCGAGAGCATGAGAGCTGCTACGCTTTTGTCCGTATTGATCTAGGTTTATCCTGCATTCCTCTCCACCCTTACGCCCACCCCTTTTCCTAGCACCCCCTACCAACGCAACACTCTGCACTTTCGCACCCCTTATATAGATCGTGGCCGCACGCCCGCGCGCAACGACCAAGGTTATTCCCTTTTCCTGCGATTACACGATGTAATCGAGTGACTCTTCTAGCTCCAAAATATATGCGTTCACAGAGACATATATACAAACGTACATGAATATGTATACACACACATACACACACACATATATGTATGTATGTATGTATGTACGCATGCATTTGAGCTCTGGTAACTCCTCGAGCCAAGAAGCGATTTTCCGTACAACGAGGGATCGATCATTCGGTGTTTACTATATAATCTTTATTACGCGTTAGACCACCTTGACGAATTCGATCGGTTTCTTTCTTGTCACGAAAATAAATTAGAATGATTCTTTACATGTCTTCTGAGAGTTTTGCAGGGTGCAAGTGGCTTTTGACTTTTTCATAGATTCGCGTCTTTCGTTGAGCGAACTTAGTCATTGTTAAATGAACAGGCCTAAGAAAACTTTTGTACGTTTCTTACATTCTCTCTGGAAGATGAGAAAAGAAAAAAAGAAGAAGAAAGAAAAAGGTACCTATAGAGAAATAGGCGAGTCTGACTTTTAAAAAGACTAAATCGGAAAAGGAAAATTGTTGTATACGTTTGTACGTTCCATTCTTTACATTTCGCTCGAAGGTACAGCACAGCTGGGTCTTCCACAGCATAGTCCTTATTTGTCGTACATTTTTTTCTCTCCTTCGTTTTCTCAAACGAAAAGCAAAAAGTCATTCCTTCGGTGCATTCGCTTTTTTCTTCAATCGTCGAAGACGAAAGGAAGACGAAAGAGATACGTTTTAGCGTAGGCTTTATGATAGGCTTCTACTTTTATGTTAGAAAGAAGACGAACCTTTTAATTAAACTTAGTGGGCGTGGCAGCTAGATATTACCGTAAGCGGCATCGTATAGTATTCTTGGTGTTCGTAATCGTTGACATTCTACCGCGAAGAATTGGTCTACAAAGAGATACGCGGTATCAAGGCCACGGACGTAGCGGTCGCTCGCTTCTAATCTCATTCTAACTATTCTTTTTCTCTTTCTTTTCCTTTTTTTTTTTTTCATGCTCATTGCCAAATACGATGATGAGAATTGGTTAAGATCACGTTAGAAATGAGTCGTTTTTAAATGGGACGTAAGCCTAATGTCCTTTCAAAAGGGACACACGTACTTATCACGATATATCCTTCTTTATTTAGGACATATTTGTGTTAACACACTTTTGCTTCCTAGTGATTCATGAATGACTGTCAGAGAAGAGAGAGAGAGAGAGAGAGAGAGAGAGAGTCAAAGAAAAATCGCTCTTTGACACTTTGTAGATACGTTTGCGTAGTTGCACGCGAGTTCCAACGGAGTTTGCCTACACACGAACGAGGCCTCTGTCATCGCATTCAATGCACGACCTTACCCCTGAGGAAAAAGAGGGAGAGAGAGAGAGGGAGGGAGGGAGGGAGAGAGAAAGAGAGCTTGATTAATATCTTGAGTCACGTAAGTCGTGAGACCGTACATACGCGACCGTTGGAAATTACGATTCATAGAAAAGTTAAGATTTCATCTTACAAAATGCCTTTGCTTGGCGCATATTTTTACATTGAACGAGACCCGGAAGCTATTAGAATTCAACGTTGAAGATTGGTCGTTTGAGCGTTTAGCTTAGCGAAACGGAGGCAAAGAAAAATATACACTTTTGATCGTTTTGCGAGGAGAGAAAAAAGGAAATAGAATGACGGACAAAGGAGGGCCAATTAATAATTCATGCGTACTTTCCTGCGAAAATCTTTTATAGCGAAACGTGATTTAATCGCACGTTCGTCCCTTTAACGATCTCTTTGCGTTCGGTATAATTCGGCATTGCAATGGTCGGCGACTTGGGTGGGAACGAATATATCGCTCTTTAATACAACGAAACTCTTTTTTTTTTTTTCCTTTTTCCTTTTTATTCTTTTTGTCTCCTTTAACTTTGAACTTTAATTCGATGTAGGATATTACGGTGAAATTATTTTATCGCCCGTTTTCGTTCAATGACGTCCGACCGTTGGATTCCCTCAAGAGAATCGGGAAAGGTTGCTTCAACCACGGATGACCGCAGACCTCGTAATGCCTAATTGAAAAATTGAGTTCCGAAAAAAAAGGAAAAAAAAAGAAAAAAAAAAAAAGGACTCGAACCACTGACCCGAATCTTGCATCACACGGTAGAAAATATTCGCTCGAATAAGCCTCTTTTCGAATTTATACGATAAGCTAAATAGCGTAATCGATGATATTTTCGATCATACAGGATGGACTTATTAAATGTATATGAATGATACTAGTATATCTATCGCTTGTATATAGAAAATATTTTAATAATCGCGTTTACTCGCGCTATTAACAGGCGATTCGTTTTACTCTGATTTATCGGACACGCGATACGATACCAATTAATGCCCGTACATAGCATCGCCTTGCTATAATTGACTTTTAACGTTGTTAAAATAGCAAATCGTTTCGACGATGATCTTATCTTATAAACGACGAACGTTGAAACGCGATCGTATTCTTCCCCGCCTATTTATCTATTTCATCGGTGTATTTTCTATGTGATTTTATTAATCGATCAAAAAACGTCTTTGACTTTGCGATTAAAAGTTTATATTATGGACGTGCTATTGTCGCGGTATGACGCTTTAATGATGTCACGCACGACGAATATACGTCTATATATATATATATATATATATATATATATATATATATGTATATGCACTTTTAACTTTGATCGAAGCGTTTACATTATCATCATCGAAGCTATGGTCGGTAAGAAGGGGAGCTTCCGATTTCAGCGTCATCTATCGAGGAAATCGTGCAGCTATTCTCTACGTTTATTTACCCAAACTTCTCTCTGTCGATAGGGTAGAATTTAAATCTCCGAATAAATTGAATCGGAGTTCGATGCTTTCGAAGCTATCGAATGATTACCGAGAGATCGTTTAGAATGAATAAAGAAAATAAATGATGAAGAAAGATTCGAAAGGTATGGTAGGGGCTTCTTTCGAGGTCCCTTTTCAATAAAAATCCTTTATTTTTTTTCTCGCAAAGAATCAAGTTAGGTAGAAATAAGGTGGGAAGGAAAAGGGCGACGCGTAGTGAAATGGAGAGAAACAGCTGGCCTTCTTTCGTCACGTACCCCACCATCGGATCCTCCATCCTCTCTCCCTCTCTCTCTCTCCCACCAACATCGTTGGTTCACTCTCCTTGCTAGTACGAACGATTTCGTTTCGCATTCGCGCGGAAGGACGTTTCGTGAACGAAGAAGAGCGAGGGATCGTGTCTGTCTGTCTGTCTGTCTATCTGTTGTTTATTTGCTTGCCTATCTGTCTCTTCCTCTTAGTTTTACCTTTATTTCTTTCATTCCTCTTTCCAACAACATCTAACAAAAACAGCAACTAATAACGGCAGTCCGTCGTCGGTCATCGAAGTATACACTCGTACACGCACACATACAGAGACACACTGTTCTCTCTCCAACTGGCCGGCGCTCGAAGCTCTGCGCTCAAATCCTAAGCTGCGCTCGAGCAGCGTGCGTTTCCCTGCTCCTGCGCGCGTTCTCTCTCTCTCTCGTTCTCCCTGTCTCTCTCTCTCTCTCTCTCTCTCTCTCTCTCTCTCTCCTTTCCTCTCTCCGTCGATCTAGCTCTCCTCCTGCGCTTCTCGACGCTCCAGCCAGAGTCGCGAGAGAGTCAGTCTCTCGACCGTCCGTCGGTCCCTCAGCGCGCGAGTACGTCTCGCCACCGGGAGATCACTTCCTTTATACATCCGCTTTTACACGGATCGGAGTTATTCGCCGGCTTCGAAATTGACGTGCACGTGCCCATTCTCTCTCTCTCTCTCTCTCTGTCTCTCCTCATTGAAAATTTCGCGAATTTAACGAGTTCGTGGGCACGTTTCGATACGTTCGCATTCGGTTTGTGTTCGCCTTCAACGCGAGGACACGTCGTCCAAGAACACACACGGACTCGAAGACTTACTATCGTTCTTTGGATATTTTAATCGGCACCGATCGCCAACCACTTGGATGCCACTTTGATTGGAACACCGAGGAACATCAATCTCTCGTTGTTCCTCGTAAATTCACCGATCGACAAAGTGAGATTGATTCCTTTTTATAATTTATTTTTATCTTTACCTTTATTGTACTCCCGTATAGAGACTTTTGACAGTATTTGTCGTATACACGATCAATCGGAAAATGAATTCTCCACGACGAGATTTATTCGAATCGTAAAGGAAATACCTGTATTGTATCGTAGAACGTAAACCGATAGCCAGATCGATAGTAATATTTCGTCGAAGCGAGCATATGTCGTCGTTGAATCGTTTGATCGTAGTAGAGAATCGTTGTCGCGTTAGCGCGGTAAAAGAGGGAGAACTCGCGCTCGGTCGGTCGGAGGCACCGTTTAAAGAAGAACGTTTAATTATTAAAAAGGGAAAAAGAAAAGATATATTTTAAGATAGGGACAGAGAAATGAACGCGTACGAACATAATGGCATTCTACTCAAATGCACAAGCTTAGGACGTGATTCACACGTGATTGGACGATTGGTAACACTCGGAACGTTCAGTTCGTCGAGTGAAATACAACGAAACCTTGATCGTTAAAACTAATTGACTGATACGAGCGTTCGACCGATTTGTTCTCGAGCGTAAAGGGTACGCTTGTTTCTTCATTTTTTCCTCCTCCTCCTCCTCCTCCTCCTCCTCCTCTTTTCCTTTTTATTTTCTTTTATTTCTTTTTTTTATTTATCTTCGTCTCTCTTTGTTTTCTATTTCACGGCGATTTGCGCGAGGCATTCTTTGTCAAAATAGAATTGTCGCGAGAAAGAAAATAAATATAATATTTTCACGAGGCTTCGCTTCCGTCATTTTTTTAGTCTCTCTTCGATCACATCAGCAATTTATCGTCAGCTACGGCGACTTTAGAATTCCAGCTAATTGCGAGACTAAAAAGATAATATAGCCATTGTTGACCCCTTCGTCTTGGCTTAGCCGATTCTTTCATAAGGGTACCTACCAGCAGCGGCCATTCTGAATAATGCTTTTAGACGACGTGTTAAGTTATACTACCCACGCGAACGGGTTCGCGTACGCGTCTCTCCTTACGCACCGACGATTTTTCCATGACTTTGCACAGCGATCCTCGAATCACATATACTTCCTCCTAAACATTTTTTTCTCTTCGCAAAACTCTATCAAATTTATAAATAGTCTGTGAATGACACATGTGTGTGTGTGTGTGCGCAAATATATATCTATATCTATATATATATATATACATAGATGTAGATATAGATATATATAAATCGTTATCTCGCGTAATTCTTCAAGAAAATTAATGATCGAAGACGGTGAAATTAATGTAACCTTCGTAAAAATCGTTTAATTATATTTACGATTAATCTTTTCTTTTTTTTTTTGACACAGAGACGCAATATATCCTGATATCTTACGAATCACATATCACACATTCGACACAGCTGATTAGTCTCCTTACGTACGTCACGATTATTGCAAAGATCATTTTTATTCAGTTACGATTTCAACTTTTTCTTTTTCTCCTCTTTTCTATATTATAGAAATTTCAATAGGATTGCTTATGACTTTGAAGAAATCTCAAAAGACAATTAATGCAAACTGCCTATTCCTTTTCTCTTTCGACACCTTGTAAAAACAGAAAATCGAAGATACATGACCACCGTATGTATCTATTATCAAACGGTAAAAGAAACAAACTACTCGCGAATATAGAAATTGCTTCGTCCCACGTTAGGATTATGCGAACGGTATGCCAACTAACGTAAGCCCTCGTGTAAATATTTACGTAGATATTGAGAAGCAGTTAACGGAGTTTATAAGTTGAAAAGAGATTTTTCTGGAGCAGAGATAGAAGCAGATCGTTTATATTCGTCGAGAGACTCGTTCGCGTTTACTTAAAAGGCATTCTCGGAATCGTCATCGTCGAATCACCGATTATGACCTCGGTTTTACAAGGGACAGACGTCGCTTGATTTATTTCGATACTCTTCGGTACGCTTCTTCCTTGTATACTTTCGCCTCGTGAATAATTCATTAATTAACGTTTCTGCTCTTCGCGCGCGACGAACGCTCGCTCGATGGACTAGATATACGCCCACTTTATTAAGGTTCGATCCTTTTACCAGGGAAAAAACAGGATAGAGAAAAAAGAAAAAGAAAGGGAGGAAGAGAGAGAGAACATTTTCCCACCGTCGAGAAATGAAAATTCAACAACGTCCTTGGTCGGTACTCTCAATCACTTTTTTTCTTTTATTTCTTTTTCTCTTCCCGATATAGCTCGAATCATAAAATCGTAACAATCAAGTGAACGTAATATTGACACTGCAAATAAATCGTTATACTCCTGAGAGTCATTCACGCATAAAATATCGTTTACGAGTATATGTGTATATATATATATACACACACACACACACATATATATATATATATATATATATATAAATAATGTTATGAAACATTGGCTTGTAAACGATTACCGAGGAAGCTTCTTCTTATTTGTATAGAAATAATCAATCGATATATCATAAATGAAAAAAATTACGGGTGATTGTTCATATCTCGAAAAGTGTACGACTTGCAATTGACGGAATACCCAACGTCATACATCAAATTTGGTATATTTTCGATGATCATCTAATCTTATTCTTACTATTCGTACATTTCGTTTTGCCCTTGTCTAAACGAAATTTCTTTAACGATGCAATGCCTTTTCAAAGTCCGAAAGTAGAGCAAATATTTTCTGAAAGCTAATTCAAATCTTAAATTAAATATTGATCGTGAAGACGGCGCGGTACGCTTCTATAACGGCGATGCAAGTGGCATTGCACGGATACAAAAGACGATAAGATAAAAGTTAGAAGACGGAACTGCAACCGGTGTTCTCTTCCTTCTCTCTCTCTCTCTCTCTCTCTCTCTCTCTCTCTCTCTTCCTCTCTGCTTGTTTCAAGCACATTGTTCTCTCGTTAGTTTTCGTTAACAAGCCAGTTTATATCAAAAACGTGGAACTCGAGAATGACGGGATTTAAAAGTTGTGTCGGTCATGAAACCGTGTTATCGGTTGTTATAAGGAAGGAAAAGAAAACAAAAGTACAAAAACAAAAAGAAAAAGACCCGACTACGTAATAAGAAAATAATAATGAAACGTTGAAATGTGTATTTGGTGGTAGGAAAGCGATGTTAAGGGAGAAATGTAAACGGAGAGAAAGAAAGAGGGAAAAAGAGTGGGACGGATTTAATAAGGCTACGCTCTAAGGAGGCGTTCATTTTTAATTGACGTGCTGACATTGGAACAAACACGTATTCCGCGTGCTCAGGTACCATCAGCACGTACCTAAAGGTGTGTACACGGCACGTATACATATACTTACCTATATGGATGGAGGAGAGAGAGAGAGAGAGAGAGAGAGAGAATATCATTTCTTACAGTCAGGGTCGAAAGTAGAGAAAAAGTACTCTTATAGAATGAGAATGAGTTCGAAATAGTTCCGCGATGATATATGAATAGAAATGGAAGTAAAAATAAATGGCGGCTTTCGTCGAATGGCCATCATTCTTCTCGAAGGTTAAACGCAGATACGAGGAATTTTGCTCGTCTGCGTTGTCGTCGTCGTTGTCGGCGAGTATTTAATCGACGAATTTAAGAAAAGAGCGTAAAGACGCACGCGCGCGCGTACGCGTTCAGTTAGTTGCTTTTTATTGGAGTCTCTCGACAAACGGTGTCAATTAAAATTCACGATACTCGGCCGGAAGAACTCGAAACGCACGATCTCGTACTTTTGCTCATATGTGTAATTACGAGACCTACGCACACGCGTATCCAAAACTGCATACGTAATTTCACAAGAACTCAAGAAAAAGGCAAGTCGGATCTTGAAAAACAATGCGAATTTCCATCTCATCATTTTTCTTTTAATCCGTTTCGTCGAATCTGTTTCTTTGTTTTAGATTAAAACGTGCGATTTCACGCATAGTTAATGAATATCGTCGTGGCCGTATGCAATAAAGTGAAGCTAAAGAACAAATCGAATCTTTGTTGCTTCGTATATATGAAAAGGAAACAATGGGAACGCTATTAGCTTTTCTATTTCTTCTCGAAGAGTTGACGCCTTTCCGAGACGCACGTCGACGGATCGACGATGATTAACGTTTATCGACGAAGACGACGTTAATCGATCGACGTTCGGTCCAATTTGACGTCGAACGAGAGAGAGAGAGAGAGAGAGAGAGAGAGAGAGAGAGAGAGAAACTTAGTCGTCCCATGCGAGCCACCGAACCGTAGCTAATTTAAACGAATTGCTGCATTTCAATAAGCCGCTCGTCGATGCGATTCACACATTTTTATTCTTTATCGTCGATTAATACAACATTGTTTTATTTTATCCTTCTGACAATTTTTCTCTCTTTCATTTGTAGAATACTACTTCTCAATCTCCTTAATCTTCTCAAGATATTTCACGTTAATGAGATTTTAAATTGATACTTTTCATAAACTTGCGCGAAACATCCTTCCTTTAACCATTTTTTTCTTATATTCGTTTCTAAAGATTTTTACCTGGTATTGATTGTAGAATCATAGTTAATCAATTAGCAAATGATATACTCGTTCACATTGGTAACGCGACAAAGACTGCAGTTATTATTTTATACCTGATGAAAAACAAATAGCTGCGTCATCGATGTAAACGTAACGAGAGATTAAATGCTTCGTCGACTCGCGTGATTATCCGTCCGTAAGCTACAATTTATTGTTCCTCGGAGTCGACAGTTATTTACAATGTTATTCAATTAATAAGTCGTCGAGCATATTAACGCGAATTCAAATTCCGTGTCGTTTTTTCCTGTCGAGTCTTTCTTCTTTTTTTTCCTTCGACATTTAAAATCACCCTTTTAAAAGTGGTTTCTCTCTCTCTTTTTTTTTTTTTTCTTTTTTTATAAATTCGCATTACTCTTACGTACCTATTGTCTTTCTTTTGCGAAGAACAGACGTGATATCGTGTTTCATAAAAATTTTTACGCCAGTTTATGAAATATTCATTAAGTGGATTAATTACATCACTATGAGACGCGCGAAGATCATATTTGTAAGCGATAGTTTAAGAAGCGAGTGGATGGCGTAATCGATACAATTATTAGAAATTCGTCAAAGAGAATCAATTGATGGATAAGGCGCGTTGTTTATCTCCTCATTCGTCGCGCTAATCGATCTTACCATATTCGTCGATATAAATCTTTCCTCGTATCGTTGATAAATCGATCAGGATCAATCTCTTTTTCTCTCTCTCTCTCTCTCTCTCTCTAACTTTTATACCAATTGCGTTTAGCGAAAGTTTCGTTCGGTTGTCTCTCGTTTTTTACGCTGGATTGACACGCGAGGACTGATTTAATCCTTTAACGCTATGTCATCCTTTCGAAATGTACGCTCGTTTCTTGTTTCCTTTGAAAATGAAAAGTGACGATACGTAAGAGTTATAGAATCTGCCTTGCGAAAGAGGGTTATCAACGACCTAGAGATTTGTCGCGTAGATTAAAGCTTTGCGCGAGCAGAAAGATAGATAGATAGATAGATAGATAGATAGATAGATAGATGGATGAATGGTTGGATGGAGAGATGGAGAGATAGAAAGAGAGAGCAATTTCGGGAATGAAAAAAGATAGAGCAACTTTAAATGCGGGTTTTATTATTCCGGGGGTAGAGGGGAAAGGGAGAAAGGACACAAATAAAAAGTTTATCGGTCGAAAGATAACCTCTGTTGTTCGATATTCCGTAAATGTAATCGCATTCGCGTTAAAAATAAAATTTTAATAGGCAATGTACTTTTATTTCTCTTCCTTCTTTTTACTTTTCTTTCTTTCTTTTTGTTTTTCTCTTAATTTCCTGTATGATTAAACGATCTTGAAGAAGAAGCGTTGTTACGATCGGGCAGAGAGATCAACTTGTCGAACTCTTTCTCTCTCTTTCTCTTTTGATCCCGTTGGCGACCCTGCGCTCTCGAATTCCGCAGCCCCGCCTTATTCTTCTCCGCCCTTGCACTCTACCTCGTACGACCTCGGTAAAAGCCGACGGACCAGTCGAACCTACTCATGGACCATTCTCTTCTTCGATAAATTGAAAAGTTAGCAATCGAAAGCGAACCTTGACACCTTTCTTGTTTTTTTATTTGTTTTCTTTTTTTTCTTTTTTCTCTTTTCTCTTTTTTTCCTAGCTCGCTCGTCGTTTTTCGAGGGCCTAAGCCACTCGACGAGAAAGACTCGCGGATGCTTTCTGCCTCTGGACGAGCGCGTCACCCGGTGGGGAAGCTTCTTCTTAAAATAGATTCTAGTACCGGCTAGAGGTTATTCGTTGTACATACGTTTTGGACACACACTTTAAATTTATATACAATCGTCGATGTGTGCGGCTCCAGTTGTAGATAGATATATATCTGTATACATACATACGTTCATGTATACGTACATAGATAAATGCATACATATGTACATGCGTTGGTATCTTTTGCATCGATCTTACAAGCTTTTCCTACGTAATGTATACGTAAACGTTTAGCGGCACGTCACGAAGATAGCCGAAGAAGAAATGCGTTTGCTCCTCGTGAGAGAGAGAGAGATAGAGACCTTCGAGGGTCAATTTGAAGCCTTTCGAAGAAACGAACGAACAGTCGATCGAGCCCTTATTTTCGCGATGACACACGTTCTAACTATAGATATCATCGGTCGGGCACTTAAATGTATATTATCCTGTCGCCTCTTCATGCACGTGCTTGCATCACGTATACCTGTGTGTTGGTGTCCTACTCCCACGCGACTTTTTTCTTCCTCCCCGCACGTCACGAAGTGGCAGAGCGCTCCGAAGACGCTACCTCTTTTGACGCCGCTCCCTTTGCTTTCTTTTTTCTTCTCTTTTTTATTCTTCTTCCTCCACCTCCTCCTTCTTCTCCTTTACGTTTCCTCGTTTCTTTCTTCTTTTCTTTTTTCTTTTTCTATCAAAAACGCCTCTCGTTCGCGCCGAACAAATATAAAGAAACATATAACGTGCTCCTATTCATTCGAATGCATCATCCATCATTATGCAAATGCGTAGGTCGTGTAGAAAGCGTAAATAGTATTGAAGCGTACATATATATTTAAAAAAAAAAAGAAACAGAAGTTAGTCGTAAAAATTTTATAATTATATTGGGTCGTGTTTACTTAATGAACGCGCACATCTATCTATCTATTTGTCTATCTATTTGGAAAATAAAAAACAAAAGAGAAAGAAAAAGAAGAAAGAAAGGGAAAAAAAAGGAAAAGAAAACAAATGTTTCACTGCTCAGTTAGAAATATCATTAGCGATAAGATCGTCGAATATATCAGTTAGGACCACGTGCTGGCCGTGCTAATCGTTATTCGCGACTAATATTACAAATATTTTCTTTATCGACTAATTATTTATACAACGATTATGCGTTTCAGGGAGGGCGAAGGTGGTGGTGGCGGTGGCGGTGGAGTCGGTGGCCGTTCCGTGAGTAGCACTACCGGTGGTGGTGGTGGTGGTGGTGGTGGTGGTGGTGGTGGCGGAGGAGGAGGAGGCGGTGGTGGTGGTGGCGGAGGAGGTGGCGGCGGAGGAGGTGGCGGCGGAGGCAGTGTCGGCGGCCGACGTGCACCGAGTCTACGATTGGTAAATGGAAGAGCTACCACCGGGATCAGTTTACACACCAGTAGCACAGAATCCGTACGTTCGCCTCATCACCACCTCGGTCAGCAGCAGACCGCCAATAACAACAACAACAACAACAACAACAACAACAACAACAACAACAATAACAATAACAATAACAATAACAACAACAACAACCACAATAACAACAACAACTGCCACGCCGGTAACAACCCCGCCGCGAACAATCATCCAAGACTCAACAAAGATGACAGCATCAAGATTAGCATCGAGAACACCAACACCTGTACAGACAGTCTCGTCACCGCTTTAGACGACGAGGCACTGCTAATCACTGACTTCTTGGGCGATACAGGTAACCGACCTTCTTTACTCCTGACTTTTCAATTTCTATTCTAACTTGTAACATTCTTCTTTTTTTTCTCTCTCTCTCTCTTTTTCTTTTTATTACCTTTTTATAATTCCTATACCGCATTAGGTAGAGTTGAAGTAGGTAGAGAGTAAATGAGCAGGTATATATGTACATATATATCGACGTGCTCGAGCAAGCGTGAAACTTTAAATCGGTCGTTCGGCTAACGCACGTAACGAGCCTATTATCGGCTCGTGAAATATAAAGAAGCTATAGACGCAGTTGCATATTTATTGATATTGTATACATTATCATATTGCTTCGCGTCTCTCGATGTTGCCAGGTGAAATCGCGAAATGATTAGAGGAGCGTATTAAGTCTCTCTCTCTCTCTCTCTCTCTCTCTCTCTCTCTCTCTCTCTCTCTCTCTCTCTTTCCATCATTATATCGATTTCGTAACGCTCGATGATAGAAGTAGTGGTAATATATTTATATTTTGTTTGTATAGAACGAGACAAACGCAAATGCGTGAATTAATGATCGTACAATATGATACAGAGAACGAGAGATGTTGTTTGCAGTAAAAAATAGGCAAACGGAAAATTTTATCCATTAGATGATATTCGAAAGTTTGTCTACGTTCATACATATGTAGATGGATGTGTATATACATGAACATATATATATATATATATATATATATATATGTATGTATATATGTATGTATGTATGTATGTATGATATATATGTATATATATGTAAATACAAAGTCAACGAATCGTTTCCAAAGTATCTCACGTGAGAGCACCGTAGCGCGACGATAAAAGGAATGAGGATACGATAGCGAGAGAACGATGCCACGTTTGAAGCCGGTTCCGGAACATACATATATAATATTATATAGAGAATTTATATACTTATATATCTCTATATGTAGGTATAATACAATATATAATATGGACGTGTTACTTTGAGCTCCACGTATATTATTCTTCCATTCGGTCTCGGTCATTCGTCGTCGAACGCACATCCTCGACGCGTCACGCGAGATAATCTTTGTACGTTCGTCCGTAGTCATCTTCCTTTTCGATCGCGAATGTCACGCAAGGGCGAGAAAAAGGCATGATACGTACCAACTTGAGATTTGCATGAACTTGACGCGCAAGATAAATAAGTAGAAGGCGAAGCATAATTTCTCGATAGAACCGGTCAGTGATTATGTTCCTCTTCTTTCTCTTTCTCTCGTCGTCTTCTCTTTCATCTTCTTCCTTCTCCTCTTCTTATTCCCTGCCATCGTCTTTGCCTTCTTCAGTCGAGTTTCGGTACGTCTTCGATTCTCTGTTTGCTCGAGTCTTTTCGTTCGACGCTCGCTTGCGTGCAAATGCCAAGGTAGAGAGAGAAAAAGAGTGAGAGAGAGAGAGAGAGAGAGAGAGAGAGAGCAAAACATGGAGGATTTTCCAAAGTTCCACGATAGCCAGAGTTTCATTTTAGAGGGACAGAGGACACCGTTGTTGTGCAACGGTAAAAACATATCCTTAAAGTCCGAATCTATTTCGAACGAGAACGTTTACATTTCTCGTGAGTCTTGTTCTCGAGTAAAAAGAAATATCAAATTAAACGATAAACGATCATCGATTTTGTTTTTTTTTTTCTTTTTGCAGGCAACGAGATGAATTACAAAGGCAGCGGTAAAGTCCACTTCGGAGTGGACGATGTGTCCCTCTATGGGACGCCGAAAGAGGAACCGGGCCCGGGTCTCCCGGGCCAGGAGGTTAAACAGAGCTTCCTTAAGAATCAACTTCAAGCCCTCTTTCAGCCGACGGATAACAAGCTTGCGATGAAACTCTTCGGCAGCAAGAAGGCACTTATGAAGGAAAGGATCAGGCAAAAGGCGGCGGGTCACTGGGTCATCCATCCTTGCTCCAGTTTTCGGTAAGATCAATCATTTATCATCGATCGCGCACACGTTACATATATATCAATTTACTAGGCATATATATATATATATATATATATATATATATATATCCCGATTCTTGATCATTTTCGAGAAATACCTTCGATAAGCCAAGAGAAACGATTGAATCGATTAACATTCCATGCTCCTTGTTTAGCGTGGAATATTATAAATACGTAGCGTCTTATCTCTTATGTACCCGTCATCCTTGTAATCGTCTGCTTTTTTTTTCGAATCGTTTTCACGTTGCGTAATACATCGATGATTTTTTTAATACACTCGGCGTACATAAATAGATATGTGTAAGTGTAAGAGTTACACAATAAAAACGCGTAACCTTAGGATCCTTTTTAAATTCTCGGTCTCACACGCTTTGACGGATCACGTGAGTCATTTATACCTATCAGAAAATTTATACGGTATATATTTACTTGTGTATCTCTTTGATTTAAAAGACGTATAAAATGTCAATTTCTCCTAGGCAAATAGACTAGGCAAATAGCTAAATTCATCGGAATAAGAAAGATAGTTTCAGGTAGAGGAACGAAGGAATTTACGATTCTGAAATAGGATCTAAGCTTGCGCCTACTACTAAGTCGGCGTCCTTCTAAGGTGGACGTGTCCTTTTGCCGTACACGGATAGCTCGGATTACTCATTAGCGATAAGGGACAGTTTACGAGAATCCGCTCGAATTCGTCGTCCTTCTTTCACGAATACACTGCTCGTATTATCAAACGAGCGGAATTAGCTCCGATCCAATGCCCATTCTATAATGCATGAAACAGTATACCTCGGCCCAATACGCGTTTGTCCTTCTAATTGTTTGAAATTACTTGGCGTTTCCATTCGAAATCTTGGCTAATTACCTACGCAGCGCGAACGATCTCGCTCCGTACTTTTCCTTAAGTACGCGAGTATCTACGATCCCGGTGCATCAAGATACTCTCGGTCGAGGGATAGGAGGTAGACAGGAGGAGGAAGTGGAAACTTTTTCTATGACTTCGAAACAGATGAAACTGAAACTTTTATTCGAATGGCCCTTGACGATACTCGTATCTTTTCGTAGGCAGAACTAACGAAGCTCTTTATGATATTAGAAGCACATCTGCGAACGAGAATTTTCTTCCCTCGTGGCATTCAGCCTATTCACGTTTTTCCTCGTTGTAATAAACTTTTTAACGAGGGGATAAAATAGAAAGTACGTTTAGTATAAATGGATAGAGTCGGTAAGATGCTGATATGATTTTCGTCGAATCTCTTTAAGATCCATACCTCGATTATCGATTACGGCTAAGAAATAAATAGCCGGATATATATCTATTACGCGGCGAGCATTTGGAAATCCCATGAATGTCTGCAAACTATTTTTATCCTTCCAGGAAGCAAAAGATATTAGTGCCAAGCGATTCGACATATAAAAGTGACCCTTGATCTCTAAGAAGACCAGATGTCAGTTGTTTAAAGCTTGCACTGAAAATAGTTGCTTCGATTTTGCCTTCGCTTATCGAGTACCGTTTCGGTTATTAGAATAATTTATTTCGCAGATAAATTTTATCTCACATCAATTATGTCATATTACAGAAACGAAAATCTCTCTCGATCGAAAGGCATCTGCGATTTCAGGTGTGGATTTTCTCGTTTCGCGATCCAAAGATATATAACGTTCTCCGTATACATACATAAGTAAGGTAACGTACACGTTTGGCTCTCGATCGGTCCTACTTGACTATAATTGATCGAGTCGTTATAACGCCCAGTAGACGATCAAACGTATCATGTTGCGTTAATTATCGCTATATCTCTCTCACTTCCTACGGCTTTTACTTTCAAACCGAATTTTTTTTTTTTTGTTTTTCTTTCTTTATTTTATCATTAACAGTAGAGAGATGCTCGAAGATAAGAATAAATAGAAAAAAAAAGAAGAACAGAGATTTTACGATAGATGAGTTTTATTTTAGTTGGTTAGATGGGAATGAAAAAGGTGTGAGAAATGCGGAAGGACGAATGGAGGTGTGATGAGAAGAAAGAAAAAGGAAAAAAATGAAAGAGGAGCGCGTAAAGAAGGAGGAGGAGGAGGAGGAGGAGAACAGGAAAAAATGAAACGGACAAACGTCCTCTTCTTGGTCGACATGGTAGGCGTGGGTCAGGGTCACTGGAATTAACACAGGAATAGAGACGTATTAATTAATTAAGTCATCTTAATTGCGCCCCCGGTTAAATTCATCTTCCTCTCTCGCTCACTTGTAAGCGTCCCTCCGATCTTCGCACGCCGCCCTCCATAAGACGTGCTTTCATTAATTACAATCGTACCGTGTAAAAACAGGCAAACAGGCAAAAAAGCAAGCCGATAATATGAGAAAATTCATTCGTCGTCGTCGTCGTCGTCGTCGTCGTCGGTAAGTTTTTCTCGCGGCTCGGAACCACAGCTAGAAATGTATCGTGTCAATGAAACAATCGACTCCGGTCTCCGGAAGGAACAAATTGACCTACACGATGTTCCTTCTCCTTTCCTCTCTCCCCCCGAATTGCCATCGGTGAAGCAAACGCGAGCGTCTCTTTCGCTCTCTCTCGTTTCTTTCATTTTTCCTCTTACGTTAGTCTTTTTTTTTTTACCTGCATACTTCAATGACGTCGTCTTAATGTCTCGACAATGAGAGAATATCGATTCTATGAGTATATTATGCATATATCGTACTATGACGAACATACTTATCTACGTAGATGATGTATGAAGATATACAGAGAACTAAGACATTCTATGCAAATATTTCATTCTCCTTCCATCGGACAACTCTTTTCTCGGTTGTTCAATCTTTTCGTTTCAAGTTTTAACGCTCGCAAAACTCGTTCCGTATCGTTCCTTTTTCATGCATCATTTATTACTCGACCCCGAACAATCTACGATTCAGGCTGACAATCAAGGTTGTGAAAGCTTAGAAATAAGGTATAGGGGCCCTTCGTACGAAGTCTTTCTTTCGTTTTTCCCTGTAAGCGCATGCACATCTCTCTCTCTCTCTCTCTCTCTCTCTCTCTCTCTCTCGCTTTTTTTTCTTCTTCCTCTTTTTCTTCTATTTTGTTTTATCGTCTTTTTCCCTTTGTCGTGAAAATTTTAAAAATATAAAATAGCGTCAGCGTTCCATTTTCGTTTTTTTTACGATAAAAAAGAAAGCAACCTTTGGAGAAAACAAGTGCCTACCCTGTGTAATTGACGCTCGCGAAAGGAAGCTTTAGAATTTCTAATTATCCCCAGGTAGAATATAAAAAGCATCAGGCATATATGCGTGCAAAGAGCGTGGAAATATTTTTTGTTTCAAAGGAAACAACGTCGACGGGAGGAAAGAGGGAGGATGATAAAAATAGAACGATAAAAGTCTATTCGTCGAATCTAATGATAGCCTGCTAAGAGAAGAAGGGAACGAACCGGAAACGATTAACGTTAGTTTCAACGTACGCACGCGTTGTTCCTTCGCCGTTAGAGAGGATCGAAAAGGGCGGAAGGAGGTCCGTTAATCTTGAGCTAATAAAATATTTGATGCGGCCCTCGTTCGTTACAGCAGCCTCTGGGCGGCCATGGCCCAGTGAGATTGAGCGTAGACATTGCCAGCTCACCAATACGAGAGCTCTTTCGATACTTGCATGTCCACCAACGAATACGCTTACTTACCTACATAGGTAAAGAGAGAGATGGAGAAAGGAAGAATCTGCTTCGTTCTACTACGTATATGTATAACGGTTAAAATATTATATGTACATAGGTATATAATATCTGTGTATACGAAGTGCATGGGAAACTCTCTCTCTCTCTCTCTCTCTCTTGAGATTAGATGGAGGCGGAAACTCGAAAGCGAATCATTCAGGTCGGGAAGTTGAAGCAAAAGCTCCTCCCTCTCTCGTCGGAATCAGGACGAAAGGGTATTTCCGACCTGTTCCGAAGGTTGATTCGCTAAGGTCGACCTTGCGTTCGAAGAAGTCAGGGCCACAAAGAAGAATCCGCCTTTCGCGGATTATAACCTCCATATAATAACCTGGATGCTTTGAACAAGACCAGTTTAGAAAGTGGCAGCCGCGCCTTCTTGACGGAGGCGCGACGTTTGTACGCAATATTTTATTTGGTCGTATAATTTCAACCAGATATATTTTCGTACTTCTCGAAACTTTCAGGCTCGAGGAGTTATCATTGTATATTCGCGAAAGGCAGTAGCTTGCGAGAACGTTTACGAATCGTATTATATCTTACTCGAACGCAAAAGAGAGAAAGTCGAATTTAAACTTTGGCTAGTTCTCTCTGTCATTCTCTCTCTTTCTCTCTAGTTTTGGGAAAATTTATTAAAGTCATCCGAGAAAAATTCAATAAGGAATAAAGTTATACGATCGTTAAAGCAACGTTCTGGATTTAATAGAGGAACCCCTAACAAGGCGAAAATTCAGCATTTTCGTTTATCGACGTTCGCATGCATCGAAATAACTGTTTAATCGTGAATCAATATGCAAAAGCGCGCCAAACAACAATGTGCCAGGTTTGGTAGTGTATTTGTGCGAACGCGAACGTACAAGCAAGACGCGTTGGCTCCATCAGAGAAGAGAAACGAGCTCGGAAACTTACTCGGGGATCGATCGTATCGCTTCAGGTTTGCGGCTTGACTCGATTGAACTACATTAAGCGGCGTGTGTCAACATGCTATATAGACAACTACCGCGAATAAAGATCCACCTTGGGAGCCACCTCTTTTTCTTCCTCGCGCATACGTACGTATAAATACGTATGTGTCGCATCGCATCGCATCGTATCCTATCTTATCGTATCCTATACTATCCTATCGTATCGTATTGTGTCTTGTCAGCTTGGCGTTTATGCTAAAATATTCCTCTGACTCCTTCTATTATTCAACAAGGATCGTTTTGTAATCTCGTACGATCATATTTCTTTCCACCCTTTATCTTTTTCTTTCTGAATATTTAATCTAACTCTTTGCTTCTTTCTTTCTTTCTTTCTTTCTTTCTTTCTTTCTTTCTTTCTTTCTTTCTTTCTTTCTTTCTTTCTTTCTTTCTTCCTTCCTTTCCCTCTCTCTCTCTCTCTCTCTCTTCGATTTATCTTTTTTCAAAGAATAATCCGTCAACGTATACGATGATAAATCTTTTTGTCGAAAGTATTTTATTAATAGTCGTCGTTATATATTCAACATTGACATCGTAGTTCACTCCAGTTAATTTTTCTGTCTTTAACGTTCTCCCTTTATATACTGTTACGGGTATGTTGTATTTAAAGGCGTCTGACGCATGAAAGTTTTGAAGCCGTATTAAATAGCATCGCAAAATTGGATCCACTTGATACTCCGTATAATATTCTCTGAATGTGGATTACTCCATTTTAAATTGTTGGAATCTCTCCTGGCTGTAAGGCAATACCTCCGGATCTCGGGAAAACGAGTTAAGAGGAAATAATACGTGCTTACGCCTCAATCGGCGTTTTATGTAACGCGTGCTTTTATCAATGCGCATTTGTCAAAATTGCTCACGATTTAATCGTGAGATTAAAATTCATTACGAACGTCTATATTTTCGATGAATGATTTTATGATCGATCCCAATCAACGCGTTCTTCTCCTTTACTCGAATCTTGGATCATAAAGATCAAGAGAGAGAGAGTGAGAGAGAGAGCCGGCAGTTGAAAATTGCAGAGGCCTTGTTCGGGTCTGCCCTATCATTAGGTAGTTTGCAAATTTAAACTATGGTTTCCTACTGCTGCGCGAACCCGTGCGCAGAGCCCGTTTAGTCCTCTTATGTAATAGCTGTTCACGTGATGGCTTTGATTGGATGCAAAGTTCTCGATCGGGAAAAGCGTCGAGCGAACGACGAAACAATTTTTCCCGATGGTCGAACGTTTATCTCTTTTATTTTCTACGACAAAAAATAAGAAATTTTACGATGAAATTGTTAGCTGGCTGACTGGCTGGTTGGCTGGCTAGTTAACTAGCTAGCTAGTGAACGAGCGAGCGAGCGAGCGAGCGACAAATAGCGGAAAGAATACGACGAGATACAATAAAAAGGCACGATTATTTTCACGTAGTGCAGAAATGTACGAGAGAGAGAGAGAGAGAGAGAGAAAGAGAGACTAGAATCTCTTTTCTACGTACATTTGCTCGTAACGTCTAACGAGAAGCCGATCGAAATGGCTCGTTATTGCGCCTCGTTAAATTTCCTTCCAGTTTTCGTTATGGACAAAACCACGAGGAAAATGGCACACTCCCATTAAAGGAAATAATTGATAAGGAAAAGTGATCTCGATCTTCTCCCTGCGATCATCATTTTTCATCCCTCGTAACGTTAAGCCCATTATATTTATCCGAGGCAATTGATATTTTTTTTCACAATCATTTGTTCGAAAATCGATCTTTCCTTCGAAATTCAATTGGAGTCAGATAAGTAAAACGTATACATTCGGTTAACATCGTATCGTACCTAATATGGCCGCAGCATTGTCTGGCATAGTAGAATAGCTACTAGATGTCTTAATTGACCCGAGGGAATGCGCGGGTACACGAAGCACGCGTACATGCAAACGTTGATACGAGACGCGTGTATAACGCATCTCATATATGTTCTCGTCTATCTAAAGGCAATCTCTGTTATCGTTTTAGAGAAAGAGAAACGTTTTCGTGATGACTCCATTTGACAAGATTTAGAAGGTCCAATCTTTTTCGTATCTTTCTTTCTAATAAAAATTAATAGAAAAATCGAAGGACGTTCGAGAATGGAAAAAAATTGGATTCTTTAAAAGGAGGGAAGATCGAGATCGCGCGTTCATGATATATACATATGTGTGTGTGTGCGTGCGTGCGTGCGTGCGTGTATACACACATAGACGGATCGTTCGACACAAGGGGAAACATCGACGTGTACAATAGGTGTGTACACATAACACAGGAGTACGCGAGCGATCACGTACCGACTCGGCAACGTGTCCGCACTGACACAGTAGCCTCTGGCTTAATCAGATGATTATTCTGAGATCATTCTTACAGCTGATACTAGGCCAACAGCGACTACACGGTTCCAACAGAGCTATCACACGTCGAATATTACCTATATATATATATATATATATATATATATATACATATATCTACGTACATACATAGAACGCGATTTTCCTATCTTATTCGATCTTCTTCCTTAACGCCTTTCGTTCTTCTTCTCGATAAATAGATAGGTACCTATCATTATCCGTTTAAATGTCTTTTCCAATTAATCGGATTACCCTCATAATCTGATAATAGAGTTTAGCAGAAGTCCGAGCAAACACGCAAAGAGATTAGTACCATCGTGTAGCGTCGATCTATATCCCATAAAAATATTCTCTTATCTTTAAATTTGTTTTTAACTCGATTATTTATTATAAACGATCAAATCCCATCGTAAAGATTTAACCAAATAGACGTGTAAATAGTTTAAATCGTTGAAAAGAAAAGGAAACCAAAAGTTTCGGCTTATTCTTGCGGGCTACGATACTGCTTACGCGAGAGCACGCGTGTTGAGTCTATAAAATTAATGGTCGTGCTTCTGGTTATGTCAGCATCCTCTGTCAGACAATGGACGACCCCGCGTATTGTTCGAGTACACGTGTATGCAGTCGAGTGTGGTACGGCCACTGTTTCATGGTGATCCTTGCTAATCGATGTAATGGCATACGTTGTACGTACGGAGGCGCACATACAAATTCATCTTTGAATTCATCAACGAATCTTTGTTAGTAGAACGCCTACGTTCGGTTGACAGCCTTTAACAAGACTGGCTATCTGGTTCGATGTCTCCTTAGGGCATTATCCGAAACGAATACGAGAATGTACCTACCTATTCATTATAAACCGTTCAATCGTAAATTATAATTTATGCTTTCAATTTTAATCCACGATGATAATAATAAAAACGCTTATAATTCGTATCGTTTTCAATATTTTTCTTTACATAAAAAGCGTACGAAAATAGAAGGCGTCCCTTAAAATAATCTGTTTCAGCATTACATATATATCTCCTGATATCCAGATATAGGTACGCAAGTGGGCGTATGAATTCTCATTCGGTAAAGTGCATACTAAAAAATTCATCGAGTCTCTGTACCTAACTCCGTTGCGATTTATATAAACGTGCAACCGTTAGATATACTAGCATCGATAATATGAAAAATATAATACGATGTATGGGATTTTTCTGTTTTTTTTCTTTTCTTTTTTTCGTTGCACGATGATCCTTTCGTCGAAGAGGCGCGTAAAATTTAATGAGATGGTAAAAATAAACGTGTGTTTTAAAAAAAAAAAGGAGAAGAGAAAAGAAAAAAGAGAAAAAAAAAAGGAAAAGAAAGGAGACAAGGCAAAGTAAAAAAAGTATATTCGTGAAGGCTGCGAAGCCGATAAATTGTCAGGAATTCCCGAAAGGGTCGTAGTCACAGCATCCAGGGAAGCGTGCTCGTTAGAGAGACTCATAAATTTCAAGTAAGGTATCGTTCTACGGTTAAGGCGTAATCTTTTCGGGCTTTTAGGTCAGTTTATATCACGAGAAGAATACGAGCGGAGCGTTCGCCTTCGAATACGATTAGAATAATTTTCTTCTCTTCTCTCGCAGTTCTTTTCTTTTTTTTTTTTTTCTCTCTTCTTCTTTTCCTTCTCTCATTTTGATGAGTTCTCTGACATCGTTACTTATTAAAAGAGACGGTGAAAGAGAGCGAGAGCGTTAATTAATATACATATTCACATGTACGTGCGAATATTTTTATTTGGAACGCAAGAGGTGTCGGGCACGTGCCCCAACGTTATACGCATCAACTCACGCACTCTTCATTTCACGAGTGTGTCGGCTTCAGCGAGTTGACGGAGCTCTCAAAGTTTCGAGTACTTCCAAGTGCACAAAAAAGCCGTGCACAAACTCGTCTTACCCTCTCGATGTGTTTCATAAAGGCGCACACTATTACCGTGCTTCTCTATTTTTAATTTAATTCTAGAATTAATTAGTACGTATACATATATAGATACGTACGTGTACGTATGGGTGTGTGTGTGTGCGCGTGTATGCACCTATTGTGCCTCTTCATTATCAAAACCGCAATAGATCCTCCCCGTAGAATTCGGATGATAGGACATAACCGAAAAACATTGTTCGTTTGCGAATATTACATGCGAGGGCATCCATGTATCGAGTCTTCCAACAAGCACGCCAAGAGCACGTACATACATATACCTACTCATATTGGTGCCGGTGTAGCAACGTTATTAGTTGGAAAAGTGGGCCAATGCTGTCGGTAGGACCAGAATCGAACTGATTAAAGCTGAACTTTCAGAAATTGGCTTTTATCACGAAAGAGAACAGAAAGAGAAATTCTTCTCTCTCTCTCTCTCGCTCTCTCGCTCAACAAGATCACGGCCTTCTTTCTAACTTCCTTCCTCTTCAGACTTAATCCAAACTTGGCTCGCTACTCGAGATAACCGCGAAATGAAGGGAAATGAAATAACGCTGACACCAACGATACTTATCTCTGATTTCAGATTTTACTGGGACCTCTGCATGCTCCTCCTTCTGGTTGCTAATTTGATAATTCTGCCAGTTGCCATTAGTTTTTTCAATGACGACCTAAGCACTAGGTGGATAGCCTTCAACTGCCTTTCCGACACTATATTCCTCATAGACATCGTCGTAAACTTTAGGACCGGTAAGTACCAATATCCTTTCTCCTAATGGTTATATCGACGTATCGAACTTTTCCCTCGAAGAAGTTTGACTTTTATCAATGATTTACACGTGGATGATCCGTATCGCGATAGTTGGCACGTCAAAGAGTTATCGATATCTCGAAGGGACCAGAAAAGCAAAGGAACGAGGATCGTCTTAAGCGCCACCTGCGGCTCGGGCCAAATTGAACGGGGTGGGGAGGGGGGGCTGGAAGAGGGATCTTAAGTGCAATATACAACGATGTTATTGTCTAGCAAGTCGAGAGAACGTCACTGATTCCAACTACAGCAACTCCTTGACATTTCGTTATTGCACAGGGATTAATTTGAACCACGTTCGAGTTGGTACAAGGGCGGAATTAGGTCACGAGCCTGACACCGATGGAAAACGTTACGTATGTGCACATCAAGCTGTGTACGCGCTTGGCGTCGATTCGCAATTGTTATAAATTCTTGATCCAGATTATTGTCAGAGTCCGCGTTTTCGTATCTCGTTGAGGTTATCATCGTCGGACGATCACGACGACGACGATGCCGACGACAACGACGATGATACTACTCTCAAAGGCTAATTAAATTGTTCGTAGGGTACGCGCAATCAAAGGCTCCGTTATGATTTTCAAATCGAGATCACGACGTCATTGCTTTTATTTTTCACTCGAGTGTAATTAAGGGAGAAGAAAAAGAAAAAAGTATGGAAGAAAAGCGTAGAGAGATAGAGAAAAATATAACGTGAATCGATTTCCTTCTTTATTTTTGTCATGCAGGTATAATGCAGCAAGATAACGCCGAACAAGTGATATTGGATCCCAAGTTAATCGCAAAACACTACCTCAGGACTTGGTTCTTTCTCGACCTCATCTCATCCATACCGCTAGACTATATTTTCCTCATATTTAATCAAGTAAGTAATTGGCTATTTTTAATTTACTCTCCCTCTCTCTTTCTCTTTTACGTTCGCACGTGCTGAATTAGGAATTTTCGAAGGAAGAAAAAAGAAGGATCACGATCGATGGGATTTTTAGTTTCAGGACTTCAGTGAGTCCTTCCAGATCCTGCATGCTGGACGTGCTCTCAGGATCCTCAGGCTTGCAAAACTGTTATCACTCGTTAGGTTACTACGCTTGTCAAGACTGGTGCGGTATGTCTCACAATGGGAAGAGGTCTATGTGAGTGTTTTATCGTTTATTATTATATATGGCATCTTTTCTCGATCACTTACTTTTTTATTTTATATATATACATATATATATTTTATATATATACATATATATATATATATATATATATATATATATATATATATATATATATATATATATATACACATAAGATGTCCCTTGTATAAAGTCAACGTCTCAAAATGTCGCCATTTATCAATTATAAAAAGTGACTCGATCCAAGGTAAAGTTCGTGCTCCGTTTACGTCATTACCACTTCTCGGAAATGACAATTACGAAAAGAATCGTCATCGCGTTTATAGAAGTAGAGAAGGAGAAAGGAAGGGAAAGAGGGGAAGAGAATACGAATAAGAAAGAGAGAGAGAGAGAGAGAGAGAGAGAAATTAAAATGTGACAGAAATTTTGTCGATAAATTTATTTCTTTGCAAATTCTCATTTACGATAATATAAATTATTATTTCTGTCTCTAATTCGATCGTTTTAATTTATTTTTCTTTGTTCGCCTCAATTATCACGCAGACATGAATATTTGAAATTTTTTGTCGAGATCTTATCGCCATTATTAATTTGTTATTCGAAAAACGAACTTATATTTGGATCGAGATTCCGATATTTATGAGCGACCTTACCTGATACAAGGTAACAGGTAATTTGCATAATTATGAATGATAAATGCAAGGCGAACCCGTTGGTCTCGTGTACATTTAGCTCTTTCGATAAGTATCCTTTTCTTGTTATTATTATTATTATTATTGTTATTATTATTATTACTATTATTATTATTATTATTATTACTATTATTATTATTATTATTATTATTATTATTATTGTTTCTTCGATATATATATCTCACCTAATATAATACATATATAAAGTCCAATGGATTCACCTTGCCCGAATAAGGAATTACGTTAATGAGATCGATATCGTCAGGTTGGTGAGGGACAATGTCGATTTCTCAAAAACGTCCAAAATTTAATATTATCTTATTTTTATTATTTTTTTTTCTCTTTTTTTTTTTTTTTTTTTTTTTTTTATGTAACGAATTATCTTTCTTTTTTTTTTGACATTGCTCTTTAGATAATAAATTCAACGAACGTTGAGTTTATCCATCGAATTCCAATTCGATCATAATATGATTTAGGCTTGAAAAAGAAAAATAAATAAATAAAAAATAAAGAAAAAAAAAAAGAAAAAAACAGAAAAAGAAATTGAAAAAAGAGTAATAATAATAAGAAGAAGAAGAAGAAGAAGAAGAAAATGAAGAAGAAAAAGCGCGGCATGTTTTTACCAACCTGGTAGATAAACGATCGGCAGGCAAAAACGAAGAGAGCATGTTCCGTTTTTATGGAGCTTAACATTATCCAATAATAGATAAAGATTTCAACGTCTCTTTATCATATCGTGGAAGAAAATATATAAAGTTAAAAAAAGAATTTTCATCTTATAATCGATCGTGTGAAAAACATTCGTGCGGTATCGTGTAACATACTACTAAATCGTTGATCGATTTAATATATACGTATTAATGGAGGATATATTTATGGAATTTTACGTTTTTCCTTATTGTGTTCTGCCCGTAGAGTGTACCGTGACGCAGCGAACAGACCAACGAATCAATCAGGCTTTTCGTCGAATCGGGGAGCAGTCTGTTATTTATTCTAAATGTTATTGCGCTTTCGTTTTATATTATCCTATTGCCTCCCCTCTGCTTTTACCTCTCTTTTCTCTTCTGTTCGACACTAAAATTCGCCGAGATAAGATATCGCGTTATCCTACCTCGAATTAGGTAAACGTTTTATCGACCCATTGGCTACAGTACGCTGAAATAGATCGACGAGAAATAAAAAAAAAAAAAAAAAAAAAAAAGAGAAAAAAGAAAAAGAAAACAAAAAAAAAAAGAAAAATGAAAACCTCACGATAAGAGTTAACAAACGTACTGCTTTTAGAAAGTATAAGTACATGTTAGGTGAGTCGAAAAAAATTATCAAAAAGTTTTACAATAGCGATATATAAGAATCAAAGGCAAACGACAATAGAATCAGTAATCCTTTTCGAAATAGATCGAACGTTCTTAATTTTTTTTTTTTTTTTATTTTTATTTAATTATTTATTTATTTGGTTATCTATTTATTTTTTTTTTCTTTTTTTTTTTTTTTTTTTTTTTTTTTTTTCCAAGAAAAAGACCGCCAATCGGCATAATCCTTATCGTCATTGATTCGCATACGTACAACGAGTTTATCGACATATGTATATATTAGAATATTATTTGTCATATCTACGATTCGCGCGTAAAAAAAAAAAAAAGAAACAGAAAAGAAAAAAAGAAAAAAAAAATATAAAAAAAATGAAAGTAACTCCCCCGTCATCCAGTAAGAAGCAAAGAAAAGAAAGAAGCTCGAAATATTCCTCTGTCTCTTACACGCACGCACATACACGTCGAAACCAGATAACGAGAACAATTATACAAGTCGTCCTACTCCTAGGCGCATTGCGAGAACACGTTTCCGAATGGGTTTGCAGATCCCCCTTTATCAACAGCCGGAGAGGCACTACGAGCGTCGGGCGACACCGCCCCAACCAGACCGAACCAGCAAGGTGTGCCTGCCTAGTAATCCCGAAACCAAGGCCAAATGCCCTTTCTTGATTCAAGCGTTCGTTAACTTCAAACTTAATGTTTCTACGTATAAATATATATATATATATATATATATATATATATATATATATATATATGCATATATTTATATTCGTATTTGCATATAAATATATGTATGCATATACATATGTGTGTGTATATATATATATATACATATACATATGTATACACATATATATATATAATGTATATTTTGCTAGATCGTTATTATTACAACCTTTGTTATCGTTGATTATTATCGTTTCGTTCCTATTATTATTATCGTTACTATATCGTTATTCAAAGCCCTCTTCACCTGTTACTTTTTAACGTTACGATTGCCATTGTTTAATATTGTCGTGTTTTGCTTTTCAGTTCGTTTCTTCTCCCTAATAGGGGTATATGCATAAACAATTAGTTTGCCGTGTGTTCTTTCGAATTTCGGTATTAAGACGCCTTTAGCTACGACACATCCAACTTGAAGTGTTCTTCTTTTCTTTTCTCTTTCTCTTGAAGCTCAGTAAATTCCTAATCTATTCCTGATTTGTCGAAAGGATAAGGCGTGTATTGTTTCGAAAAGAAAATAAAAAAAAATTGGATGTGTTTGGCCTAAAGACGATCGAGAACCGTGTATTCCAACGTACTGTGTCGATGTTTAACACGACTAGAGCTAGTTCCTTTGTTGAAAATCCCTGAGAACGGTTTTGGTATGACGTTTGATCTGATTTTTCTACGAATATTTTTCTTAAAATTTACGTTTCTTGCTAGGCATACATTCGAGTTTTGAATTGAAATAGTTAATACGGGGTAAACCCTGCCGAATACCGGCGAATCAAGGTCGACCATTAGCTTGACACATCTGTGATATTTAAGGAAAATGACGAATTCCATGACGATCCGCCTCATAATAATTCTTAATCGTTTACGATCTTGATTACCACCGTGTATCCTTATTTTAAGCCTGAATAATTTCACATTGACTTACTTGCGCGACAAGCGATGATAAACGTGAAGCATGTGCATTTTAAGACGAATTAAATTGGACAAGGAATCTTGAGTCTTTCGTTGTTTCTTCTTTTTTTTTTTTTGTTTCTTTCTTTCTTTCTTTTCTTTTTTTTTTTTTTTTTTTCTTTTTCCTGCAAGGGGCATCCACGTGACTTAGATACGTGTGCATGTGTTTTTTGTATCTCATAGTAAATGCATATACGGATCGAATCGCGCGATGGCTATTCTTCTTGATACATTATGATGTTAACGATGTTAAGAAGCAAAAAGGAAGAGATAGATAAAAAAGATAGGAAAAACGATACATATATATATATATATATATATATATATATATATATATATATACAGAGATGAAGAAAGAGATATATGTACATAAATATAGAGGACGGTGATAATCAGGAGTAATAATCGAGAATCGCGTGGAAGAAAAAAAAAAGGAAAAAGAGAAGAAAAAAGACAGAGATAGATAGCTAGATAGATAAAGAGAGAGAGAGAGAGAGAGAGAGAGAGAGAGAAAGAGAGAATAAGAGAAAGAGAAAGGGAAAGAGAAAAAGAAAAGGTAATCGCGATGACACCGCTTAGAGACAGACGACGAGACGCGTTATCTCGGCTCTAATAACGAAGGAAGCGATGAGAGAAAAGAATCCGAACAAAAGGAGAAAGACAATGGCTTATATTCTGGCTCCTCAATCCGTATGGTATTCGACACGGGTTACTCTAAAGAGACAAGAAAGTTGATTGGTCTGACCGTAGGTCTGCCTGTGCTGTGTGTGATTGGTGTGTGTGTTAGGTGTATATTAATCCTATTTGCCCGAGATTTTTTGGCAATGTGCCCGTGTTCAGTGTGTGTGTCCCCATTTCCATTCATTATCTCTCTATATCTCTCTTTTTCGTTTCTTTACCTTCTTTTCCATCTGTCCTTTTCGTCTTCCCTTCCCTTTCTCTCTCTCTCTCTCTCTCTCTCTCTCTCTACTCTCACACATTCTCCATATCACGTCACTCGACTTTCCGATCCGATCCAATGCCGTTCGAGCCATATGGCTGATTTCCGAGTTACGTTTTGACCCGTTGCTTGCTGTTTTCCTTCGTGTTTTTAGATGCCTGAGATAGAAAACAAGAAAATTTCTCATTATATATATATATATATATGTGTGTATATATATATCATATCTTTCCATTCGCACAATTTTCCTTTTGCCAGGATACGGAGAAAACAAGATACGCGTTCTTCGATTTTTCCTATTTTTCCTCTTAAGCTGACGTGCATATCATTTTTTTTCTCTCTCCTCTTTTTTTTTTCTTCTTTATTCTTCCTTATTCTCTCCTTACTTCTTCTCGTATCTTTCCCCGATTATCTTTTTCCTCGGGAGAAAATGAAACGATCATGTGTCCGTCTGTCCTTTCAATGTCTTTTCTTCTTTCATAGCCCAACAATAAAAAAGACATATAATCCCATATATCTGTCTCTCCTGTACGTGTTATGCTAGACGTCATATCCAATTTTACAAAATAATCGTTAGCTCTCCTTTTACTTTACGATACAGTACAATAGGTACTTAATTACTTACGTGTAGAAGAAGGTTAGAGATTTATATAAATATTACATATATTTAGTTGTAAATTGTTTATTTCATAGATCGTGAATTCGATATATATATATATATATATATATATATATATATACATTTATATATATATGTATATATATCTCCTATATACTCGTCACTGTTTATGCAACTTTTTTTTTTGAAATTCGCATGAGTTATTCTAGTAAACGCGCGCGCGTGAAGAAGATGAGTATTACGAGGTAGTAGTATTACGGTTACAAGTGCAATTTGTTGCTTGCTCATCGAACCGAGTGTTAAAACAAGCGCATCAAATGGACGCTCAAAGGCGCGAACATTAAGAGGCGATAACTCACGGGCGATGCGAAAAAATGACAGATCACATAGACGATGATTAATAGCATTCGGTCCCTTTAAGATCGTTACACGCACACACATATTAACATCGCCAGAAACGATGTGTCTGTGTGTGCGTCTACCTCGTTTGCGTGTTCGTGTATGCGTGCGCGTGCGCGTGCACGTGTGTGCGTGTGTTGTGTACGCTCTTTAACGCTAAAACTAAGAGGAAACACGTATATAAACACATTGCACGTTTGTCCATATGTCCACCACGCATGTATACACATATATGTATGTGTATGTGCGTGTATCCATTTTATTTTTATGCAACGATCCGCGCACACAGTTGCGCGCGACGACTTTCCAATCTCGCAGCCAAGATCTACATACGTAGAAAACTATGATAACGTTTTCTATACGAATCTAATAACGAGATTCGCAACGTACAAGTTGACCAAAAGCGTCAATCCAATGATTTAAGACAGTAAGTTTCTCAAGTAATTTACTTTTCTCTAAATCATTTTTCTTTATTATTTTATAGTTTCCTCCTCGTATATTCATCAACAGTGTCGTCATGGGCGAGTGGACTCTTCAATCTGAATTTTATATTATTTATTTGTTTTTTTCACGTCATTGAAATATCATCGATCGAGTATTCGTCATTCGAATGTACCATAAAAGAGAAGACACGGAATAGAGAAAAGTCGAGCGAGGATACGTCAAGCCTTTTTATTTCTTTCTTTTTCTTTTTTTTTCTTCTTATTTTGTTGTTCATTTATTTTTTCTTCTTTTTTTTTTTTTTTTCTTCTTTCTTTTTTTTCTTTTTTATTCCATTTTCTTTTTCTCTCCGTTGAAAGAATCCTAACGATGGTCAAGCGGAAATATTGTTGTGTTTTTTGCTATAATTATATTCTTATTACTAACTCATCGAAGCATAATCCAGGCTTTAATAAAGAATCGTGGCTTTAACGCTTGCGCGTCTGCTAAATCGAGAAAGCTTTTTTTTACTAACGAATGGCTTATTGGTTCTTGATTATTAATGCTGTAAATCATCAATTTTTCTCTATCTCTCTCTTTTTCTCACTACGGTCAACTTGTACCATCCATTCTTATCCACTCGCCAGAAACTATTGTTTTTGCTCGAAGATCCATCATACGCCCATCCTTCGTCCGACACGCATCTGCCATAAGCGGGATCGGTGATGTCGACCGATCGGATTAATTGATAGTAAGCGAAGAGAAAAAAAGAGATCTAGATCTAGAGAGACGAGAAGAAGCGAAAACGTAACGGCGACGATACCATCACCGTTCCAACTTCAATTTTATATTTTTCTATGCGTTTTAAGGCTGCAGCAGTGTATGAGAAGAGTATGGAGCTTTTATCAATTTTCCCTCCCTATATCGATCGTATCGTACGACGAATCGAGCAAGATAATTAAATTTCATTGGCTTCGGCCACGTTTAAATAATTATCGGGTGCTTCCAGCGCTTTGCCTAACGACGGATATTTGCGGATAACAAGAAAACGAGAAAAAAAAAAAAAAAAAAAACAAAAAAAGGAAAAAAGACAAAGAAAAAAAAAAAGAAAAATTAATGACGAAGGGATAATCCTAGTATAAAAGAAAAAGAATAATTAATTTCCAAATTTCTATCCGTAGTATCTATCACGAGCCACTCACGTGCTCTTTTACATTCGATCTTGCATCTACTTAAATACATGGAAATTTCTTTTTCTTCAATGTGAATGGAAAAAAAAAAAAAAGAAAAATAAAAAAAAAAAAACAAAAGGGATACGTTCCTTTGTCTATAAATTTGCTCCACTTGTTTTCTTTCATCTTTGCCTTGCACTTTGTCTTACACAAAAAAAAAAAGAAAAACAAAAAAAAAAAAACAAAAAAAAAACAAAATGTCTTTCGATACTAATACACCCGATCTCTTTATCCACGTCGAGTTCTTTCCTTCTTACTTTCTGACTTTCTTCTCTTCTCTTCTCTTTTCTTCTCTTCTTTTCTCTTGTTACCTTCTCTCTCTCTCTTCTAATTATACTTATCTTTCTAATTTATCTATCTATCTATCTATCTCTCTATTTCTCTTTCTCTATACACTCTCTTCTTCTTTTTCTATATAAACTTCTATTACCTGTCCTTTACTTACTATGTCTTGCTATGTCCCGGCTTTCTTTTGTTTCTAGATATTGCAGAACCTACAAAAAAAACGCACTGAGCGGAGGGGGCGCCTAAGTTCTGACAATATGAGTAAAAAGAAGTCCGGTTTCAGCAAAAGCGACCTTATTTTTAAGGTAACTCGCCCTAAAGAATGCGCGAGCTCGAGTCCATTCGATTCGTTCGCGAATCGACCTCAGATTAATTCCCGTACCCAGTTTCATGAGAGTCGATAGAACGATGTGTTCGCTTTCGTTATTTTATCAATCGACGTTACGTTTATGTATTCTACGTGGATACATACACATATACATAGATTTACGTCGAGTTACGTCGAGACTGGCGAATGAACAGGATAAGCGAGTTAGCTTTACTGCAATCGTTCCCGCCTCGAACCAATTCTCTTGTCTTTCGAATCGATGGCGTCACGCAAATATGGCGCAAAATCTCTTTTTCAATTTTCCTTTTTGTTTTTTTTTCTCTCTCTTTTTCTTTCTTTCTTTCTTTCTTTCTTTCTTTCTTTCTTTCTTTCGTTCTTTCGTTCTTTATTTCTTTCTTTCTTTCGATAAACTCTCATTTCTTTGCTGCCCAACCAAAAGCAGCAGCTATCGAGAAAAAGTACAAGAAGAGAGCCATAAAGTTACCTGCTCTGTTATATTGTACTTTGACCGTTCGAAATTTACGCCAATCTTCGGTCTATCGATTCCTTGCAAATTAGGAACGTTGGTTACGGAGGCAATGGCGGAGCTGTACGCTGATTGGCTCGTTGGTTTATACTTACAAACATTCGCTTTTACTTTCCGCCGCATTATACATTACATATTACCCGCAGCAAATATAGGCCATGCTTTGTATTACACTCACCATCGGCACCCGCCTAGCGATGAGAAAGTTATATACCTCTGTACGACCGATCGCGTTAATGCGCGCGAGTAGATAAGCAATTTTGTCTTTTGAGTTTAGACGTAGCGACGATGACGGCGACACAACGAATCCAAACGACGAGCTTGACGATGAGCAAATATGTGTGTGATTTTCGAGATTCGTTCTAAGCTCGAATTTATCCTTAAATATTATCCTCAATCTCCCATCCTCATCCCTTACGACACCACAAACGTCTTCACTTTTCTTTTTTGATTTATTTCATTCAGGTGTCCGGTTAACCAACGATATCCTTCCACGTCGATCGTCGATAGTTGCGCGTCCCTTCTCTCTCTCTTTCTCTCTCTCTCTCTTTCTTTCTCCCTTACCCCACCCTATGAGCCAAACCAAATCTCTCTCGATCGATCATAAGTCGAAAAAACTTCTACGAATTTTCCTATCGCTCCAAATCCCACCATCCTGTCCTCCAATCAAGGCACTTTCTTCAAAACGCTTTTGATCGCTAGACGGTGTGCACGATCCTTAATAACGAGTGCACGTGATTGGGCGTCCCTTCTCTGTCGCTTTCTTGCAAATCGCGCATATACAATGCCTTTTACATAAATACATACATACATATATACATAGATATCTATCTATCTACATACATACATATGCGAGGCGTATCGTTATATTATCGTTATTAGAGGAGAGAGAACCTGAAAAAAAAAAAAAATAATAAGAATGGATATCATGGAAAGGAAAGAAAATCTGAATTAGGGCGCAATGTTTGAAAGTAGAGAGCTTGCTACCCCTGCCGCTGCTCTGCGAACGATTCCTCCATCTCTCCCTCCTCCCCCACTCACGGTCCCTCATCGTCTCGCGGGAAAAACCTTTTCCTTTTTTTCCTCTCGACTGCTTTATCGGCATAAGAAAATCGCATTTTATTGATATAATCCTTCTTGTAATACGGATTGCTGTCTCTCTCTGTATGCCATTTTTCAATTGAAAAACGATGATAAAAAGAACAAAAAAAAAAAAAAAAGGAGAAAAAAAACAGACGACAAAAAGAAATAACGCTTTTCTCGCTTTCAAGCCTGGCTTTTCGCGCTTTATTGATTATCATTTTAAATCGACTGTTTGTCCAATTTTTCTTTTCACCTTTTTTTCTCTCTCTCTCTTCTCTGCTCCTTTTATCTCTCTCTCTCTCTCTCTCTCTCTCTCTCTCTTCCTATCTTTTTCTCTTTCTCTCTCTTTCTCACTATCTCTCTCTTTCTCTCTCTTATACTCTTTCCTCTTTCCTCTGTTCTTTCTCTTTTTCTTTTTTTCTAATCCGCCATCATTCTTTCTGCTTCTTTTTCATTTCTTTTTATTTTCTTCCTTTCTTTTTATCTCGCTCCATCCGATTTTCCTTCTTCTTTATTTTCTTTTTTTTCTATTTTTTTTTTTTTTTTTTTATATATTTTCTTCTCGTTGCTTAAACTGTCCAGGACGGACGGCACGTAGCCTCCACCCCCTCATCCCTACTCCAATCCCGCAAATAAATTCTTTGTTGGTCGTTTTCTCGTTGTATTTTTTAATTCGTTGCGTATCTTTCGTTCGTTTGTGTATGTTGTTGCCATATTACATGCCAGCGTTATTACTATATACAATACTGACCATCAGAACGATAATCGTTTATTTGACGTATTATCGTGAATAAACAGACGCTTTCACCTTTACAGAACTTGTGATTGTCTAGTAGAAAAGAAGGTTGATGTTGAGTTACGATACATATGTAATATATATATATATATATATATATATATATATATATATATACGTATAGAGAGAGAGAGACGTGAGTTATATATATATATACACACACACATACACGCATATATATATATATATATATATATATATATATATATGTATATGTGATTTCGTGTGCGCCCGCGCGTACGTACATATACCTATATGTTAAACGTATATTTCTTTCTTTTCTTTTTTTTTCTCTTTGTTAGTTTTCTACCACATCATCGAGAATAAATATTACGGAATTACAAGAATGTGGAGCAAAAGATATAAAACAGATGAAAACAAAAGAAAAAAAAAACACATATATATATATATACATATATATGTATGTACGTGTATAGATGGTGAGCGTGACTACTAATAAATACAACGTATGGTATATGTACTTACGTTGTTTATTGTGTTCCGTAGAGCAGGTAATGTATGGAAGTATTTGTGACTTAGAAGTGTAAGTTTCTATCACCCTGTTTTTTACTACCCGTACCCGTAGGCGTAACGACAATACGTTGACTATCAGCCATGGACTTATTACCACGATGCCCAATAGACATTAGCAAGTAATCGTAATCGTTTTTGTCGCATTATAGATTGTCAGACCAGTGCGCTTGATCCCGCTACGAGATATCGCCGGTTCCGTATTAACGAGCTTGATTCTTCGCCATTTACGTAGCTAAAGTCGATTTTGTTAATATAGCGATAGATAATAGCCAGACGGGATAAGGAGGAAGAGGGGAGTGTCGCGAGTGTTCGTTCTCTTTGGTCAATTCCAATCTTTTCTGCTCGCGTATTGTCAAAAAAAAATTATATATATATATATATGTATTATCGAGATGTACATCTAATAAATATGAAAAATAATTACGACGGACAAAGAGCGACACTCCGAGACGTACTTACGTAGAACTCGATTGATAAAAAGCAATTCGTCTTTATCCGTAACGATACTCTGTAGTTACGTCAGCCCTAGACGCGAAGTCCTCCTCGATGGTTCCTACCCACGTAACACGAAACGTTAATTAACGACATACCGAGAAATTAACGTGAACGCTACGTGGATGGATTAAAAAAGCTTTTTATGTATGTTATTTACAAAGCGCAGAGAGTTCTCTCTGTCTCTCGGAGATCTATCGCGTACGGGCAGCTTTTTTATTCGCGATAGACGAAACGGATTACGATTTTTCTTTTCAACGAAGCGCCTTTCTTTCACATCGATCGATTCGCAGTCACGCTGGAACAGAAAAGAAAAGCAAAAAAAAAAATAAATAAATAAACAAACTATATAGAGTCTCGTTGATTCATCGATTCGATATAAAAGAACGTACGATAAGTAGATCGTATATTTGTATTATTTGCTTGATATGAATTATTTGTTTTGCATTATAATAAGCTTTGATACTGATTTATGATTTTGCGACTGGACGTTTTTTATTTCTATTTTGTTTCTCCCCTTTGACATTATTCATTATCCGTTATGCTTTTTAATGTGTCATCATAATACTCTCCGTTACTCGTTCGAATGAGAACGGAGAGCTTAATGATCTACGATCTCTGCGCTTTCCTAGCTTACATATTTATTATTACGTTAGTAACTAGTCAATTCTTGTATCGAGCTAGCGATGCTCGTCGAAAGACACACACACACACGCACACACACACACGCACACACACACACACACACACACATACACATGTATTTACAAGGAAGATCGTGTCGATTGTAATCGGGCGCATAAGCGGTCTGAGAATCTTGAGCAAACATTGCAAATGATTGATATTGTTTTGTTAGAGAGCATTAGTAGAAGAAATTATTATTATTATTATCAACGTGTTAGTTGAATTATTCTCTTGTGTGCCACGTGATGCGTATCTTTTAATGTAGCATGCTTTTATTTTTAACGAGAAAACAAAAAATGTCGGTAGGGCGTGCAGCGAAAAATTCTTCAAACATAGAAAAAGATGTACTTTTTGCCTCGAATCGATGCCATTAAGGTCTGACGAATCGTTTCCAATACATCCTAGAGTATCGTCTTCAACGTCGAACTTTCAAAGCCTTTTGTCGGACCTTAATGACTAATTTTTCACGTAGAATTTATTTCCTACCTTTTTTCACATTGATCAATATGAATGAAATGATAGAGAAGAAAAAACAACAACAACAACAACAACAACAACAACAACAAAAAAACACGTATTCGAATAAATTCCAATCCTGAGACGTTCTACGTGCAACACTCGCTTGTTTGCTGTACACTACGCAAGAGAAAGGAGCTTCGTATCGATGAGAAAAGTCTTGACTACAAGAAAAGAAAAGAAAAGAAAAAAAAAGAAAAAAAAAGAAAAAAGAAAAAAAAGAACAGAAAAAAGAAGCCTGACCACTTTTCTACGTGCACGAATTGGCACGAGAATAAAGCTTTATCGTTGTTGTTGGCAGTTCCTGAATATGGCGTCGGTGTTTATGCGGATTTTTAACCTGATCTGCATGATGCTACTGATCGGCCACTGGAGTGGCTGTTTGCAATTTCTGGTACCCATGCTTCAAGGATTTCCCAGTAATTCGTGGGTCGCCATTAACGAATTGCAAGTGAGTCGTCCTAGGGTGAATTTAATCCTCCCATATATTTATTTATTCAAATATCCAAGACAATTATATCCAAGGTAGACCGATCAAATGCAAATAAAAAATGACGTGAGTAGGCAATACAGAGTCGAGTTGCCTGGAATACTTGAAGGAAAACTTTTGCAGGACTCGTTTTGGCTCGAGCAATATTCCTGGGCCCTCTTCAAAGCGATGTCGCATATGTTGTGCATAGGTTACGGCAGATTCCCTCCGCAATCGTTAACGGACATGTGGCTTACGATGCTCAGTATGATCAGCGGTGCTACTTGTTACGCGCTATTCCTGGGACACGCGACGAATCTCATTCAGTCTCTCGATTCCTCGAGAAGACAATACCGCGAAAAGGTAATTAGGTCGTTCGAATCCGTTTTATCGATTATCAAAATGGGCGCTTCGCACTCATTTTCTTCCTTTCATATAGGTGAAACAAGTGGAAGAATATATGGCCTATCGCAAACTACCGCGGGAAATGAGACAGAGAATAACCGAATACTTCGAACACCGATACCAAGGGAAATTTTTCGACGAGGAATTAATACTTGGCGAGCTGTCGGAGAAGCTAAGAGAAGTACGATAACTGTTTTCTTATTCTTTCCTTTCTTTTTGCCCCACAAAATATATCCAACGCGGAGCGTAGTCATTATATATTTCCTTATGAAATATATCTACGCGACGTAAACGTATAGATATATATATAAGGTGAATAATACAAATTTATTAACACGTATGCATTCTCATCGACTAGGATGTAATAAACTACAACTGCAGATCGCTCGTCGCCTCCGTGCCATTTTTTGCAAACGCCGATTCGAACTTCGTCTCGGATGTGGTCACCAAATTGAGATACGAGGTCTTCCAACCAGGTATCGATCGACTATTCGAACTACGACCATGACCGTTTCTCATGTATCAACCACAACCGCGAACAAACGGAGGATATTTCATCGTGACATTTTTTTTCTCTTCTTTTTCGTTTTCTTTTTTTTCTTTTTTTTTTTTTTTCTCTCTCTTTTTTTTTTTAGGTGACATCATTATAAAGGAAGGTACCATCGGCTCGAAAATGTACTTCATACAGGAGGGCATTGTCGATATAGTTATGGCGAATGGCGAAGTGGCGACTTCCTTGTCGGACGGTTCTTACTTTGGCGAAATTTGTTTGCTGACGAACGCAAGGAGAGTGGCCTCGGTCAGGGCGGAAACCTATTGCAATCTCTTCAGCCTCTCGGTGGATCATTTCAACGCCGTATTGGATCAGTATCCACTTATGCGTAGAACCATGGAGAGCGTTGCCGCCGAGAGGTATAAACTTTGGTTAGGTTTGTTCTATCGAGTTGGTGTGCTAATAGGTGTCAATCATCAATCCCACTTTCACTACTTTCTTTTCGAACATTATGTACTGTCCAATTCAATCAGTAATACTATTTCATCGTTTACCGTTCGAATCATAATCGTTTTTCTCATATATGCGTACAGCTTTTCACGGTTGATTTTTCTCTTTCCATTTTATTTATTTATTTTCTTTTTTTTTTTTTTTATCTCTTTCTTTCTCGTCGTTCTTTTCGACCTCGAAGATTTTTTTTACCTTGACTACTACTCTCTGTCTATCTATCTATCTATCTGCCCCTATATCTATTTATCCTTTGCTCTCTTTATTTTACTTTTGCTTTCTCTATATATTTTTCTTTTCGTTAGTCGTTTACTTTTACTATTTAAATTTCGTATGTGCTGTACCGAACGCGATTGCTTCTTATTTACACAAAACACTGAAAACTTTACGATATACACATTGTCAATTAATGCTATTTCTCCAATACGCTGTATATCGTTTACATTAAACAATTCGCGCAAATCTATTTGTTCGATTGATTGTAAAGAGACAGTGCAAAAAAAAAGGGGGGTGGGTGGATTTGTGATCGATTAATAACGAAAAAGCGCACTAACTTTGACGTATACAATTAAAATGAGTTGAGAGAGTTCAATGAGTATTCGCGGAACGAACAGACTTTTTCGCGATATTACATTATCATTAACGTTAATTTTGTTATTCGAACTTTACGCGACATATATACATATATATATATATATGTATATATATATATATATATATATATATGATATCGAAGAATACCTTCGATTGTCTCTAAAATAAAGCAAAACAAAAAATAAAAGACAAAAAAGAAAAGAAAGAAAAAATAATGAAGAAGAAAAGATGGGAAGAAGGAAAAAGGAAAAAAAAAAGAAAGAAAAAAGAAACATTGAATATAATCAAAACAAAATACTTCTACACTCTCGACACATTCACTACATGGTAATGTTGTATTCATAATTTCTCGCAACATACGTTATAAATCAGTTGCACTTTTGGTTGTGCGACAGTTCCACGGGAGGCTCGACGTTATCCGGGATGATATATTTCGAGATACATTGTCGATAATGGCATATTACGTTATCGATCTTATAAAATCGATTGTCGATATCCCGTGGAAACTGTTACAAAACTAGTTGGATTTTTATTTATCCAGTTTTATATGTCATATTGAAACGTTTAGCGGTGCAAGTAAGCTATTTGATAAGTGCTAATTGCACGTAAGTCATAATTTTATATAGCGTCACAGAACAAAGACCTGTTCAGCTAAACGTTTGGTAAGCAAATGTGAATTATCAATGGTTGTGCGATGTGCGACATTCCCTACGCTTAATTATGCTTCTCCTTATAGGTTAAACAAAATCGGTAAGAATCCTAACTTGGTCGCGCACCGGGAGGAGGATCTTGGCAGCGAATCAAAAACGATAAATGCGGTGGTGAACGCGCTCGCTGAACAGGCAGCGCATGCCAGTGCCAGCGAAGAATCGGTAAATATTATATTACTTGAGGTATCATACATGTATGTATGTACCTATCTAGGGGAAAGTGCTACCGTTACTCTTAGAAACGATCCTAGCGGCGATATCGCAACCCAATTTTTCTTCAGGTGCATAGCATGGAACTTCGAACGATGCCAACGTGTCTCCTACCGAGGCCAAAGTCCGAGAACAATTTTGCGAGTCAAGAACTTACGAGAGAGGGACGTAGGATCTTCCACAAGAGCGATACTTTCCACAAGGATTCGTATCAATGACGACACTCGTTATACTAGCACACGGAGAGATATTAATGGCTCCTCGCTAGACACTGGGTCTTTTTCCTGCGCTATTCAAAGACGATATCAGTTTATGTGCCGATGACTGGACGATATCTCTTTACGATTAGGTGAAAACGGTCTACACGTAGTGATACGCCATGCCAATAGTCGTTTTAGCGATCGGTTTATAGCGCCTTCTTCTATTTTATTCTTTCGTCCAGAATTTGTCCATAAAACTGTCAAAGAGGAGATAAGACCCAAAACTCCAACAGCAACATCGACCGCCTTTCCGTCATTTTAGACTCGTCGACTTCTTCTGTGACTTTGTCTCCGTCGTTGCCCTAATCGCAGCGACCCGCGCCTATGCACATTTCTCTTTCTCTCTCTCTCTTTCTCTCTGTATATATATATATATATATATATATATATATATATATATACATATATATACATACACATATATATATACACATATAGTATATTCTATTATTTTACTTTGTGATCTTTCATTATTTCTTACCTTATCAAAGGACCCTATTGCAATAACGTAGATATGACTAGAAGAGAATAAAACTAATTTTTGAAATTTCAAAAGAAGAAAAAAGAATATGAAATGCGACACGTTTACGATAGCGACGTCGAGCTTAAAAGTTAACGATCAAAGGTGCGTTTAAATTTTCCTATCATACTTGTAAAAATTCACGAATAGAGCTGTAAATATATTTACTGTGCGAAATGATAAACGTACTTTTGACGATATGATCAACGTTCAAAGAAATTCGAAAAGTACATTCATTCTTTTGCAGTTTCCAATTTAGGCCACTTGTCATTACAGAGTCCAGCGCGACAGGAATTAACGATAATATATATATATATATATATATTTATGATTGATTTAGATATATTTTCTCTCGTAAGCTTTTCTGATTTGAAAAAGTCGTTCGCGAGGGTGAAATTATCGGAGACAAAATGTTCGATTAGCTTGGAAAAGATAATAGAACGAGGCTACTTTCTAAGCTGACCATCACCAAGTCTACGAATTCACAGAAGAAGTAGGACTATTGATTCGCGAGTTGTATGCCGTTTGGAGAACGTGGAGCCGAGTCTGTGCCGCGAGCTTCTTCATCGATATCATCTATTGGCATCTTTACAAACGTGCGCCCCTATAGCGCTACGCGACGACCCGACAAAGGATGAAGATCTCGTTAGACGAAAACAGCAGGCCTAGAAGTTTGTAGAAAATATATTATAGTCCATTGTGAAAGTAGGTATTACCCTGGTAAAAATAGTATAACGACGCGTAATTCTCTGTGATTTTGTAATTTGCCGTTTCGCACTTTAGGAGAGAAAGAGTGTAAACGAACAATATTAGAATTCACTATTTCTTAAGGCAAGAGGTAACATAAAATTAATAAACAAACAAACAAACAAACAAACAAACAAACTAACAGAAAAAAAAAACAAAACAAAAAAAAAATAAAACACAAGAGAATAATTAATACTCGTGATACGAGAAATACTATCGATAAGTTTGCGAACGTGTTTTATCCTTAAGGGCTTAAGTCGCACGTCCACATCGAAGTGACATTGTCGGGAAACGTCAATCTGGAAAAACAGGATCAATTGCCGAACGGTATATTTCTAACAATAAGGAGAAAAAAGAAGAAGAAGAATTTCAAATAAGACGTCCACGCAAAGATAACGACATTTCTGGTCAAAAAAGAAAAAGAAAAAGAAAAAAAAAGAAGAAGAGTTAAACAACACCAAACGTCCACATTGAACCAACAACAAGTTAGTTGCCTTTGAGAGATGTCTCCTTTGAATTTATCGAGACGCCGTTTTTCCTTCGCTTACTTGCGTTTCTCTATGCTCCGTCTGAGAGTGCCTCACTAACGATGTTCTTATTCCTATTTTTCTTCTATTCTTATTTTAGGTACTAAAGATATTGCAACAAAAAAAAAAAAAACAATAAAAATAAAACAAAAATGAAGAAAAAAAGAAAAAAAGACAAAAAAAACCACGATGATGTCGCGCCTAGTGGCGTTTATACCAATCAAAGATCCGATGACAAAATATTGTGAACGTCAATTAATCTCGAGTCTTTAACGAAACTCTATCGTCAAGACGTATCTAAATACCTATGCGCGATATTTAGAACAAGTAAGTTTAGTCAGTCCAAATACGCGGGAACGTGTGTAAATATATAAAAAAAAAAAAAAAATTATAATTAATACGACGAGCAATTCACACCACCGTGTGCAGAGGGGTTCTACTTTTTTCTTTTTTCTTTCTTTTTTTTTTTTTTCTCTTTTTCTTTGTTTCATTCTTCGATTTCGCCTAATCTCATATCGTCTTTGACCTTTGTCATTCGTAATTAGGCGTACGAATTAACAGGAGTAATATTAACGAGCGAACACGTATACACATATACATACACACATGCGCACGCACACACACACACACACACGCACACACACACGAACATTCCTTAAATAAGAGCACATCTTTCTTTCTTTCTTTCTTTCTTTCTTTCTTTCTTTCATTCTTTCCCTCTCGTTAGTAACGTTGTCAAGGAGACAGCGTATTAAGAGCGTATCTTCAAACGTATTTCCAACGACGTGACTTCGGTATGGACGCGGCATTAGCTTCGTACTTTGATAGGACCCCGCGTAAAACGATAAGACGAATGCCATGCAATACTCTAAGAACATAAGGAATAGGTTGGAACTTAAACATTCCAAAGAAGCTTACTAATTACGGCGGGACTTTTTTCTAATTTCGAGACCGATAAGGAGCCTTACGTTCGGAGCTTGCTTACTTAGCATGATTCCTCGGATCTCCCCCTTTATCCCTAGTCTCCTATCCCCTTACGTCACTTTTCCCCATCCCACGCTTTCCTGTCTTAGGTCGCTTCGACAATTTAGTGGTATCGCTAGATAACGCCGGGTTGTGAATTCGAATCGTTTAAAAAGAAAATGATTAAAAAAAAAAAAAAATTATTGGAAAATTCGGGAGACCGTCCTGTAGTGAGAGGCGTTTAACGCGGAGTATCGTGATTATATCCGTGGACGCATTGAAATGCGAGATATACGAGTTTAAGGAGAAATTAAAGGGAGAGAGAGAGAGAGAGAGAGAGAGAGAGAGAGAGAGAGAAAAAGGAAAAAGGAGAAAAAAAAAGAAAACATTATGGATGAGCTGGTTCTACAAAGCAAGAAGAAGAAGAAGAAGGAGCAGAAGAAGAAGAAGAAGAAAAGTAATAAAATAATTAATAAAAAAAAAAAAATAAAAAAAAGCTATCAAGTGCCCAAAGACCGTGTTAACTTGTTGAGAGTCCTTTGGGTCACCGCGGCTACAATATTGATGAATGAAATATTAAGTGATACGCGAGAGAAGTATCTTTTTACGTGGTGAATAAACGCGATGTACTATAAAAAGAAAAAAAAGAAAAAAAAAAAGGAAAAAAAAAAAAAAGAAAAGAAGAAGAAGAACTATAAATAATATGTAATAAATTATTATTATTGTTACAGCTACTATTGCAATGATTACTACATCACATACCGCATAAATAGGCAATTACCGAGACATTAAGAGAGAAGAAATATTGTACATATATACATATATGAATGATTATATACGTACGTGCGTACTTACATGCATACGTATACGAACACCCATATATACGTATATGTATTATACAAAAAATATATTATAAATAATACAAAATAGTAATCAGACACGCAAACGGACATAAATACACACAACATACGCACACGTTACCATGTTGCAGTGTATATCGAATGGGAAAATTTCTTTAGGTATTAAAAAGAGAAAGAATAAAAAGCGAGATCAAACGTTAAGCATAACAATATTGTACGATGTACATCCTAATTTTGCTTAGAAACGAGCACACACACACACACACACACACACACATACAACACAACAAACAATTTTCCTTTGGCATCTACCCACTCTCTCACAGAGATTCGTTTATTTCTATGTCGTATCTTTCTCCTTCTCTTCTCTCCCTCTCTCCTTCTCTCTCTCTCTCTCTTTCTCTCTCTCTCGCTCTCTTTTACTCCTTCTCTCTCCTTTCCTCTTCTTTATTCCTCTTTAAGATGCGACAAAGAAAACGATTCTATACTAATCTAAATATTTTCCGATAATCTTAACGCGTTTCTTCTCGCATAAGTTAACAAAAGGGAAAAGAAAATAAGAAGAAAATTAATAAAAATATGCAGCATTTAGCGCTGCCTTAAAAAATATATAATTTCAATACTCAATGATAGACGGAGGAGAGACAATTATTAGTTATCTAAATATTCGCAATAAATCGATTTTAGTGATATATAACGGAGCCTTGATTAAAAAAAAAAAAAAGAAAAAAAGATAAAAAAAAAAGAAAAAAAAATTGCTTTTTTTGCGATGGATCGTCGTTCTCTCTCTTAAGTACGTACGTCGTCGTAGTAGTTCTTATTGCGCACATATACGTACACGTACACACGCGCACACACACACACACACACACATACACACACACACATCTATCCGACACTACGTTCAAATATAAAATAGTCACTTTATGCCGCCGATTCGTTCGTTTTAGTTATTCTTTTAACTTCACATCTTCGAGTTTGTTGATAGAAAGAAAGAAAAAAGCGGGTTGATCTTTTTTCCTAGCTGACGATGGCGCGAATAAAATTTATGCACTAATTAATATCCATATATGTACATACTACGTGTATGTAGGTATATGTATATTATGGATTCAATAGAGTTACACGCAGCGTGCACATACATATATATATATATATATATATTAATGTGTATGTAGGTATATACATACATATGTATACACATATATATATACATATATATATATATATATAAAAATTACATATTGTAAACATATATACATACATCTACACACACGCGTGCGAGGAAAACAAATGTACCTATTTTTCATGTACAAGAGAGATAGTTTTTTGTCGCTGTTTTACATCCTCACGCGTTCATTCCGAACATGTAGTTACGATTGTGATGTAGAGAGAAAATGAGAAAAAGAAAAAAAAAAAAAAAAAAACAGAAAAAGAAATGAGTGCGTTAACGAGCGGAGAAAAAGATCTTCCGGCAGAATAAATCTCGGTTTGCGATATCGATAATTTTGTAAATCGGACCGCATGCAGTTTAGGACTAACCTGCTGCCAATGTTCTAGACCTATCAAGTATGCATTACCGTGCGTGTATGCGCGTCTGTATATGTGTAAGTATGTCCGATACATAAATATATACGTACCTAGAGACGTATAGATACGTATGCCGTTATGTGCACGCGTATGCATACGTCTTTACGCGTACGCACATGTATATGTATGTATGTATGATGTATGTATGTATGCATGTATGTATGTATGTATGTATGTACGTACGTATGCATGTATGTATGTATGTATGTATGTACGTATGCATGTATGTATGTATATTATTGTTGTTACTTCGAGATGAGAGTGAAAAGAAACGAAAAGATTATATACAAAGTTGTACTCTTACTATCACTGCTAACTGATAGGTACTATTAGCCATTTTACTAACGTTAAAATACTGATGCTGCTGCGACAAAGAAAATGATATAATGATATTAGTTCTATACACGTTATACACACTTATACGCGCGCGCGTCATACACAGGGTCCGCCCAAGTTTTCGTGGCGTCTTTGCGTTCGCGAAAGAAAAGAGTTAATACTTGAAAGGGCCGAAGGATGGTGTCGAGAGAACTGCCTTTGACGATGCTGATTTTCAACTGACAACGAAAAAAAAGAAAGAACTGTGTAATAAATAGCGAAACCGAAGAAGAGATCCGACTCTGTGTAAAATCGTGCGACAACGAAAGCCGAAACTAAATTTGCCCAGACCTCCCCGCCCCCTTGAACCCCCCCCCCCTGCCCCTAGTCCGTTGTAATAAAAAGAAAAAAAGAAAAAAAAGAGAGAAAAAAAACAGACAAACAAGCAAACAAACAAAGAAACAAGCAAATCTTTTCTTGCGACCGTTCACTATCCTTCGATATAAATGGATCAAACTATTGAAAAATGTTCTTCGCAAATGATATATCACGCATACACTTACTTACTTACTTACTTACTTACTAACTTACTTACTTACTTACTTACTTAATTTCTGTTCTAAAACATAATCGATTCCGATAATCGCTTTACGTTTTCGCATTACCCGCGATAACTTCGGCGCACCCTGCTAGCGCAGCACGACGCATACACCAAGAGTATACAAAGAAGAGCAAAAAATATTATAGCGTTAAAATGATAATTATCGTACAGCTATTAAAGCAAAGTGATGCGATCCTTTTACGTAACTGCTAAGATACAAGAGTGAGACGTTAATTAAAGACATAATATACAAAAATAGTTTTTGTATAACGAAACGATAGCTCGCAAAATAGTGAAACGTCGAATTGAACGTAAAGGAGAGAAAAAGAAGAAAGGAAGAAAAAAATAAAAAATGAAAGGAAATAAAATAAAATAAAACGAAAAACGTAATAAAATGTCCGATCCGGAAATCGGAAGTGGTGAAAAACAGTGTGCTTATGAGGATGAGAACAAAACCAAAAAAAAAAAAAGTACATATATATATATAGGTATATAAAAAAAAAAAAATAATAATAATAATAATAATAAAAGAAATAAACAGTCGTTTGCGAATTGCGAGACTATAGACACACGAAGCAAAACATCGTCCGATGTTTATGTAAAAGTTCCATAGTATCAATAGTTACTATTCTACGTGAAAGGAAAAAGAAAAGAAAAGAAAAAAAAAAAAAAAAGAAAAAAAGAGAAAAAGAAAAAATAATGTGCAAATGCAAATCGTGTACATATCACACACCTTCTGTTTAGGAAATGAGAAACATATTTCGCGAGACTTCATTGATACTTACTTTTGCAAAGGATTTTTGCCACACTAGATCTTCATCTGCGTTCCTTTAGAAACGAAAAAGAGTAAACAAAAACTAAAAAAAAAAAAAAAAAAAAAAAAAAAAAAATTAAAAAATTAAAAAATAAAAGAAAAGGAAAGAAAAGAAGAGGAAAAAAAGGCATTTTATATATCGCATTTTCGTGCATAGTTTTAATAAAATTCTGTTTCCTGCTATACAGCAATTGAAAAAAAGACCGACCGAATATATATATATATATATATATATATATATATATATATATATATATAATCAGAAAGATAGACATTTCAAACGATCATCCTTCTCATTCCTCTCTCTCTCTCCCTCCCTCTCTCTCTCTTCCTCTTTCTATCTCTCTCATGCTTTCCACATATTTATTCCGATCGCATAAAACTGATAGTAAAACTGACGAATTAATTTCGCGCTTCGTTACCTTTATCAGGCTTCAGGTTAATCTTAATGTTTTTGTTGCGAGCGAGAAGAGATATTTTTTTTTTTTGGTGCACGATGAAGATATGACAAGGAACGAAATGGAATAATTTTCATTTGGAACGCAAATGGATCCAATGGTCGGCACGATTAACGTCATTTCTTGATGTCGAAGAAGTCCAAGAAAAAGTTTAAGAAAACGGACCTTAGTCGATAATATGTAGGTACTTAAAAAATATCTATATACACACACATGTACATATATATAGATTAGATTATAAAGTATAATTTCTGTTTTCGGTTTGAAGGATCGCAAGCGAGGTTGAATAAACGAATGGAAAAACGATTTCATCGGCGATTATGAAAAATTTCAAAAGTGTAGAAACGCTAAGCTTTGTTAGATATTACATGCTGCAAAATATTTATCAAATATTTTTTACACGGTGTCTCCTTATCAAAAAATAATCGAAGAAATTGAAAGAAGAAGAAGAAGAAAAGACAAAGGGAGAGAAATTGAAAAGGAAGAAAATCACGCGTCGATGAATTTTCTCTCGCGAATGATTTATATTTTCAAAAAAAATATCGTATGTGATTATGTACACAACGAACGTAATAATACGATGAAAGAAAACTAAGAAAGAAAAAAAAAGGAAAAAAAAAGAATCACAGCAAAAATTGATCGTGTCCAATAGAATCTCTTTACGCTTATCATCATCGTAATCCTTTTAAACGTGACGATTATAATTATTGCGATGAGTGCAGAAAAAAAAAGGAGCCAAAACTTTTTTATTTCGCAAAAAGGAATATCTTTAAGTTTAAACAACATTAAGAATCGTTAATGCTGTTTATCGCGTTGATTAATCAATCCTTGACATCATAATCGCGGAAAAACTTATTGAACAAAGAAGAATGCTCGTGCGAAGAATAATTAATTTCGAACTTGTGAGTTGAAATTAAAGGAAAGAAAAGTTATAGTGAATATAATGTAAAATCGTATGGCGCCGTGTAAAAATTATTTCTCTGGCGTTTCGCGAAGGACTCTCGTGTAGCACGCTTTATAAAAAGAGAAAAGAGCATAACAAAAAAAAAAAAAAAGGAACAAAAAAATAAAGAAAAAAAAAATGGACAAAAAGGAGAGAAACAAAAGAAAAGAAAAAAGAAGGAATAAAAAAATCAAGAATAAGACAGAAAATAATACCTTAGCGTCAATTTTCTACAAAGGAATTTTCTACAAAATTCAACCCGTAAACGCGGACGTTGTAAAAAATATAGCGGTTATAGCGTAAATGTGTATGTATGTACGCTATGCAGCACCGGTTAACAAATAAGGCGATCTATCAACACTTTTCTATTAGACAAACCATTAATTTTCTGCTGACAGCTGAGGGCTGTTCTTTTCTAACATAAAAAAAAAAAAAAAGAAAAACGGAAAAACACGAGCAAGCAACAAAAAGAAAACAAAAGAAAAATAATAACGACAAAGCAAACGAGAGGCCAAGAAAGAGCATGATAGGACGCTATTACTAATGGTAGGTGCTTATTCAAATCACACACATATATACATACATACATACACACACACACACATATTAATATTATTATAAATTGTAATATTATTAGAGAAAAGAGAAAAAGGCAAATTGACTAAATATAACATAGAATTATCATTTTTCTTCGAACTTTATTCTCGTGGATGACACACATAAGTACAACCGTTCGTACATTTGAGTCGTTTTATTAGTTTGCTACGAAAAATCTTGTAAAAAGCGCATCAATATTAGAGATTTGTGATTTAGAGAATTAGAAAAAAGAAAAAAAATACGTTCCTCGCGTATTAATTTAAATTTTAAGGGTTATTAGAATTAGGGAAAGAAGAAGAAAACGAAAAAGAAGAATAAGTAGAAGAAAAAAAGATACGGAGTCGTTCTGACAATGTTTCCTTTGAAATAATATATTATAGTTAAATATTTCCTTCGCGATATTTCTTATATTATTTCTTTTCTAACGCTCGTCGATAAATCATCGTAGGGATCTCGTTATTAGATAAAATCTGTTTATTACATATTCGAATTTTTGCATTGCCTTGGTTAGCATTAACTTGGTTAACATAATTGTAGCTTTGAAAACGAATTTTTGGTATTAATACGCAGCCCTGTTCAATCGAAAAAGGCATTATTCTATTCATCGACGAATTCGTCAAGATTTACACGAATAAACATAAATAAATGTGCATGCACAAAGGCATACCTTAAACAATGCGATATTAATGTTCGACCAAAATGGATTCGCGAGAAAAAAATAACACAAAACAAAAAAAAAAGAAAAAAAAAAGAAAGAAAAGTATTATTTTTCTATCGTTGTATTTCTCCCTTCGAGCTGAGTAACTTATTACTCTGAAAACAGCCTTTCTTTGTCCATTTTCAAGGACAACCAGAGATCACGTCAACTAATACCTAGTTGATCGTATCATCCTCTATACGCTCGAGTACTCTCAAGTTACTCGAGTACTCCAAAGTGCAAATTATGCTGCGCGTTACACTTGTTTGTTATATACATATACATATATATATATATATATATATATATATATGTACATACACATATATGTACTATATGTACTATATTATAGTATACTAGATAATTGAAAGAAAATTTAGCGATCGTACGTGCTACGCTGGAAGAGACTTATAAACTTCCGAAATTATTTCCAGCTATCGTAGACTGTGATTCGATACATTTTAACCAAAGAGGTATACATATGTAAATTATATATATATATATATATATATACACGAGGAAAGCTTACGCGTAGTAAATATCAACGTGAGCAAGTAGTGACATTTTCCAACGTGTAATCGATAACCATGTTTTTCTCCTTTTTTTTTCGATTACTTCAGCAAAATAGTCGCAAATTATAAAAGAAGACATGTGAACGTTTGTCAATATACTTTTGTAACCTATGTATAAATCGTATTTCACGCACGTTTAAATATCGGCACTTATCAAATATACTTGCCATAAACGAATGCCTTAGCGAGAAATGTTATTGAAATACGTAAGAGATGAAAGCTATCTATATATGTATATATATATATATAAAATGGAACAGAAAAAAAAAAATATATATATATGTGTATGTACAAGTATGTACTGCATTATAAAAAAGAAAGAAAAAATATGTCGGGGAAAATAAAACGAAGTAAAAAAAAAAAAAAAAAAAAGAAAAAGAAAGAGAAAAGAAATAAATGAAAAGAAAAGAGGAAAAAAAAGAAGCAGAACACGCAAAATATAGAAGACAAAGAAGAAGCTAACGAAGCCGCCGATTTGATATACCAATGCATGTAGATAACTACATGTAAAAGAGCAATTAATTGATCGATTGTATCGTATAAAATGTATCGCGATCTTTTTTTTCGTGATACCTATTACGCGCGTATAAATTGAACCAATTATTAAAGCACTATGTAAGCGAATCTCTTTTCGTAAGAGAGAAAGAGAGACAGTGACAAAAATAGAGTTAGAAATAGAGATAGGATTATAGATAGAGTTAAAGTTAGAGCTAGAAATAAAAATAGATAGGTAGGTAGATAAATAGATAGGTGAAAAGAAAAAGAGCAAAGGGGAGAAAGAGCACGATGAAAGAGAAGAAAAGAAAAGATAAGAAAAGAAAAGATAAGAATAGAAAAGGAAAGATAAGAAAAGAGAAGAAATGAAAAGAAAATAAAGGGAGAACAAATTAAAGATATCAAAGAGTGAAGATGGCAAAAGATGCAAAATTATGCTAACCTTAGATGTGTCTTCAGAGATTAAGAATGGCAAAAGGAAAAAAGAAAAATTATTATCTCGAAGGAAAGAAAAGATAAAATCATTAAAAAGAAGCATCTACGTACCATCGATGGCAATATTCGACTTCACCCGTCCATTTCTAATTTTGAAGCCGTACTGCATGGTCTATGTCGGCTTTTAGAATGCATAGATCTTACGGACAGACTTGCCGTGTATATATATATATATATATATATGTGTGTGTATATATGTGTGTATATATATTTATGTATATGTACGCGTGTGTGTGTATGTATATATATATATATATATATACTTGGCAGAATATATTCAATATATAATATATCACATTCGTCATCTTGCAACGGTAAAGAAAAGGGGAAAAAAAATCAAGAAAAATATTACGATATCAAATCTTTTTAATCGACTACTCTCGATTATCTTCTCGAAAGAACAAGAAAACAAAGGAAGAAAAGAAAATTTAATGAAAAGAAAAGAAACAAAAGAAGAATGAAATAAAATAGCAACATTACAATCCACGATCATTGATTGGCCGAGTGCACTGTCGTGTTCAGCATCATATCTGGCTCCAAGAAAATATATTATCTACGTTTCACCGTATAGATGCGATATAAACGTACCACATACGCATACACACATACACACATACACACTCACGCATGCATACACATACACACACACACGTACACGTACACATATACATACGTGCGTACATACGTACGTACGTAAAATTTGCAAAAATAAAATCGAAATTCTTTAGAGGTTTTGAATTCTTTTATGAAGGCACACAAATCCATTTTCCACGATCCTCTAGCCTTATCCCTTTGGGTCTTATCCCTTCTTTCTTTCTTAATTTATTGGAAAAAAAATAAAAAAAAAAAAAAAAAAAAAAAAAAAAAACAAAAAAAAAAGATAATAAAAAATCTCTTGAGGTAAATGCCAAACGTTAGAGGTGCTTCGTTATTCGATAAAATCGAAAGAACGAGGGTGGCTAAACGATTCATACGATTTAACAGACGTTTCAAGATACGTGATTTCGTCGTACACTCGTCGATCACGGTATAAGCAGGTCGCTCTTTATCCTTGCCCTTTGGATTCTCGCAAGATTGAGATCACCGAGATACATTTCCAATTCTTCTATCAAAGCCTCCGCCGCTTCTTCAACGTAACAGGATTCCTCGAGTCTCGTAATGGGAATCGAGGATTCCTCTTGTATCATACGCAGGATTAACTTCAACCGTGACATTGTTCTGCAAGGGAAAAAAAAAAAATTTTGGAGAAACGTTAATCGAAAATTGAATAGATCATTTAAATGAACATTCATAAGATATCATTTATCGATGTCACTTACTTCGCCAATATCGTTATTTTATTTGCCGATAAAGTTTCTATAATGGCATAACATTCGGTGTTCTCGATGCAATAAACATTTTTCAAGATTTTCTTGGCATCGAGACATCGCAAAAGATCAATGAAATTTTCTGAATCAAATTGATATGGAAGCTCGAGGATCGTCTCAACGAAAATACTTTTCAACGCTAATACGGTATATTTCGGGTGTTCCGAATAGTTTAATTTATAGGTTCCACGTAGAATATCGTGGGACGTGAAAGTAACGACCGGTATGGCTATCTGCAATTCCGTATCCAAATTCTCGTAGGATATCGTGCCGTATATCTCGACGATCGTGTTTTCATTAAAATCCAAGGGATCGAGAACAAGCGTGGCTACAACGTTGTCCCTCTTCGAGGAGATCAAGTTAATCCTCTTCCAAAGATCGTTCTCCTCTTCCCAAAAAGCTGAAACGACGCCGTGAATCTCGTTGATACCTTTCGGTAAGGCATAAAATCTGAGCTCGTTTAACGTTCTGCAAGGAAAAGAAGAAAATGTGTATATTTGTTACGAACAAGATATCATGAAAAGTAAAATAACGTATGTAATAGGAAATAAATCAAAGAATATCTGTGACAGAACATTCGAATGAATTAATGATCCAAAATAGCAGATGACCTGTACTATTTCTATTAAAGTCCCTGTTACCAGTTTCCTCGTCTGAACGATTCACGGTAAAGAAGAAAGTCGGGCATTGGATCAAGCTCATCTATCCCCCTTGGCGTCTCTCCCGGTGTTTCCTCGTCTCTCACTCCACTTTTGCGGAACACCTTCCCTTTGCTCGACCTCCCGACCTATCCGACTTGTCTCGCGCTTGCGCTGCTCGTTTCCAATGCCGGCAAATCGACCCGCGAAAAATCCAGCCAATCCGGAACTGTACGCGTACTGTACACGGACAAACCGCAGCTACCACCACTACCATTGGAATTAGCAGCAGCAGCAGCAGCAGCAGCAGCAGCAGAGCAGAAGCATCAGAAGCAGCAACAGCAGCAACATCATCAGGAGCAACGACGCTGGACGTTGGGACGCCTGGCGTCTCTCTCTTTCTCTCTCTCTCTCTCTCTCTCTCTCTCTCTCTGTCTGTTTTTCTCTCCCTCTATCTATCCATCTACCAATCTATCTATCTCTCTCAGTCGTTCGTTCGCCCGCTCGGTCGCTCATATTGTTAGACGAGCACAGACGACCGTTTTAACGCTCAGTGATCTACGTGATGCCGCCGTGATCGTTCGGTGATCCGATCCGTTCGCGCATTTCTTTCCGCGTAGACGTGCGCGAGAATCACGTGCGTCATCTAGAAGGACGGCCGGAAGGGATCCAAAAAAAAACGGAAAGAGGAAAGGTGTGACTTTTCTCGAAACGACGACAATTACAGCTAGCAATAACACGACAATAAAAGGGATCGCTCAACGGCTCGTTTACAGAGAAGTGCGATATAAATGCTCTAACGAAGCCCGACGTCACGGGATTTTCGGCTTGTATGCCCGAAAAAGGTAGAGAATTCGTGTTTTTGTATCTTATACGAAATAACAAAGGGCAGAAAAGAATAAATAAATAAACAAACAAACAAACAAGTAATAACAATAAACAAATAGATAGATAGATAACGAAAGCGCGTGATTAATGAACGAACGTAAAAGTCGAATGTTTCTCAAGGAATAAGCAGAAAAGGGCGTAACGTAAATCCACGTATGCATGTAACTTGGTATTTCGCAAAATTAGCGTTACGCGAGAACGATATCGGACGGAAGTGATCATTGAAATACGCGTGAGAAGCGTTAATCACAGAGAAGGAACGCCTCTCACCTTTTTTTTTACTTCAAAGACGAGGATGTTCATGATATATCTCTTACGTGTGGAAAACAAACTTCTTGAAAAATCTCATCGGAAATTCGCTGACTACTACGCGAACGTTTCGTGTGTCATCGTGCGGGGATACTTGCATAATTCATTCCTGACGCGCTTCGATTTTGATTCATTCACGAATAATAAAAATATTGTGAAATACTGCTTAGCAATAAAGAATATTCGACACAGTGAAAACGATTGACAGAAAAGAATCGGTTTTCTCTTGGCGCAATTGTTGACGGTATTAACACGTTGGCGCAAATTACGGCTAAATACAACGGTATTTATCAGCAATGTAACTTAAACATTATACCGTTCGTGTATTAATTTACTGTTATGAGTACTGTCAAAAGGCATTCATTTTATTTAACTTCCTTGTATGAATAGTGGAACGTTAAGAAAAAAAAAAAAAAAAAAAAAAAAAAAAAAAAAAAAAATTCGAAAAAAAGTACGTCGAGGAAAAAGGAAAAAAGAAAAGAATGGAAGAAAGTATGCGTCAACGTGTTAAACGCGAAAAAAAGATTACGCGTGTAACAATATCAACGATTTTATATATTCTACTTTTATGTGACAAACAAAACGATTGTTTACTTCAAACATCGGAGACATTTCGTCGATGTTAAAAAAATATAAAACAGAGGGAAAAGAAAAAATGGAATTCATTCGTTTGTTTCAGTCCGATATGAGTACAGAAGGAAGAACGTTCTCAGGGAGATGACACCACGACGACACGTATTCGCGGGTATTCGTCGAGCAATTTTAGCTGCCGCGATCGTCGGCTTGATCATCTTAGCCCTCTCCAATCAAGATGGTACCAACAACGTGCAACAGGGATCGCTTTTGGACGTGAGTGAGAAAAAAATAAACGAGGAAATATTTATTTCTAAACTTTTACTTTATCCTTTCCGTTCTTTGATTTCATCTAATTAAAAAGGAATAGTTAAGGTAGTTTAAGAAGCCGCGTAACCGTAACCGTAACCGTTATACTCGTTTATCCAAGGATTTAGATTATCTTAAGGTCATCGAATTTGTCATTGGACATGGTTCTATACGAATTACGTTATAACGCGAATGATCTTATATAACATTTTTGATAAAGTTCTTAAAACGTCACAACTTTGTTCACCTTAGAATCTCTTAAAGAGATCGAAATCTGTAGGGTCGCTTTTAAAACACGACAAGCACGGATTGGCGAAGTTCCAGACGCAATGCGGCGCATGGACACACGCAGATCGGCCGATACGGCCTCTTTGAACTATGCAAAAGAGCAGCAAAGTTGAACGATAAGATATATATATATATATGTATGTATGTATGTATGTATGTATGTATGTGGGATTTGGCTTTGAGACGCGGTCACGCTAAGCGAACTCTCGATAAAAGGGAAAAGAAAGAGAGAGAGAGAGAGAGAGAGAGAGAGAGAGAGAGAGAGAGAGAGAGAGAGAGAGGAGACAATTGGTAGAAAAATTCAACGAGATCAACCTTGAAATCTGTTTGTTTTAAAAGAAGAAAAAAGAGAGAAAGGAAGGAAAAGAAGAAGAAGAAAAAAAAAAGAAGAATATCTAAGCTCTTGTTCGTTCCTTGTCCGATTCTAATCTCCCCCGCTTTTCTTCTTTTTTCTTTTTTAGAACGATCGATAAATCCCCATAATATGAAACCCACGCTACGTTGCTTGGCAGTATATGTAAACAATTCAGATATACAAATAATCGTATAAAAAGAATTATCAAAGGAGATATCTACATGGACATATGCTTTAATACGATAAGAATGTACGAATATATGCGCAAAGTCAAAAGATACGTTGTTCCACCGTATCGCCTAATGCGAACATTAATAAGCATAACTGGGTAGTATAGGAAAAAGAAGAAAAAGAAAAAAAAAAGAAGAAGAACGATTGCACAATGCGTACGTATGTATGTATATACGTACGTATGTATGTATGTATGCATGTAAATACGTGTGGTATAACTCCGATGCGCGCCTCCACCAATACCAAGATCGACTTCTCACTGATGCACCACCTCCGCCCACAGCCCTTCGGTCGTGCGGCGGTGTGGCCCACATTTGCAATAGCGGTATAGTCTCTAGAACGAAATCAATAAACGGAAAGCAGCGCTTCTATTATATGTTCGGTCTTCTCGGTCAACTTTATCTCACCTTTTTACCTTATGGCATCATCTTTTTACCAAGACAAATTGATATTGTCTCGGAGATATGATCAATTTTATTTACTTTTTGTTTATTTCTTATTTCATTCTTTTCCTCCCTTCTCTTTTCTAATCCTCTTTTATCGTCCTCGATGTGATTCAATTTAAAAATCTACGATCTTTATCTACATATCAAACGATAAGATCGTTTTACGAGGTCGATTTATACATATTATTATAATTTATATGGTGCATCTGTTTCAAATGCATATGTAGGTCAAATGTCACGTGTTTTGCAACACGACTCCATCGTTCCCGATGCAACGTAACGTAGGACGCGCGAATGGCCCATAGATAAAAGTGTTTAGTTTAATTGTGGAAATTGACTTAACCTTGCGTGTGCAATAGAAGGTCGCTGTGGTAGATGTATACATACATACATACATACTTACATGCATACATGCATACATACATACATACGTATGCATATACGTAGCGATACACGTACGCACGTGCTCACAGGGGATCTTGACCCTGGGATAAACTGGTTCGTTCGTTCATTCGTACATTCATTCATTCGTTCGTTCATTCGTTCATTCGTTCATTCGTTCATTCATTCATTTTTTCCATATTTTATCACATTTGTGGAATATATGTTAAGGACGATGCCAACCTAACGCCAGAGGAAAAAATGATCGAACAAGCGACGGCTGCGGAAACGGAGGCTCGTTTGAACGAACGAAGAAAATTTTTGGCGGAAAAGTGTGCCGAGGAAGGACTCGATCGTCCTGGAAACGATTCCCTTCACAAGCCCAATGCCTGGGAGTTCCTTGTAAATAGAGAATATCATCTGATATGGTGCAACGTATTCAAAGCAGCATCCACCTCGTGGATGTATAATTTTAATCTACTTGCAGGGTAAGAAATCTAATCCTAAATCTTTATTTATCTGATTTATCTCTCTCATTTTTTCTTTTTTTTTTTTTCTTTTCTTTTTCTAACACTTCTTTCTTCCTTCGAATATAATACTTATATTCGAAAGACTTAAATATTATCAATATAAATGAATAGCTTTGTTTTTCCCTCTCCACGCGATTATACGCAATATCATGATTTAAATTTACATTTAAATTATTTGTATGGTATTTTAATGGTTTTTGCCGATCGTTTAAAACAAATCTTTCAGATACAGTCCTCAATTTTTGAAAGCCTCTAAAGCTGTGCCTGTTTCTCTGGCACGGCAAAAATATCCTAGACACACGGCCGAAGAATTAGCGAAATTTTTAAACGATAGTATCAGCTTTCTAATCGTGAGACATCCCTTCGAGAGATTATTGAGTGCCTATAGAGACAAACTGGAGCATAGTTTACCCCATACGTTTCACAGTAATCTCGGTGCCCATATAGTTTGGCATTATAGATTGAAGGTATTTTTTACTTTAATCATTTTAACAAACAATCCTGGGACTTTTTCTCAATCGTTTGACACGATTTTCTTAATTATTTTACAGAATACGAAAACGAATGGAAAACATGGACCGAGATATCCATTCTTTGAAGAATTTGTAAGATGGCTTTTGTGTCAGTGGAAAGCTGGAAACGAGTTAGATATGCACTGGACACCGATAGTCAACTTTTGTACGCCCTGCCAAGTGCGATTCGATATAATCGCTAAATTCGAAACACTTCGAGTAAGTTACGTTATGCGATAACGACGACTCCTTTTATTTTAATGTATTCAAAAAAAAAAAAGAGAGAGAGAGAGAGAGAAAAAAAAAGAATGAATTTTAATCTTTAGGAAGATCAGGACTTCCTTATAAAGCAGGCACACGTTGGACATATCATTAAACCGGAATGGAAAAATCCAACGAGAGGTGTTCAAACGAAAGACGTCGTTAAAAATTATTTCGCTCAATTGTCCAAGACACAGATCAATGATCTCTATGAGATGTTTAGGTACAAAGAAATTTCTAATCGACGAGTGTATTGTATTTTTTTTTTTTTTTCTTCTTTTTTTTCCCTAATAGTAATACGATATTAACGATTTCCTAGTAAATATCAATCATTATTATAGGTATGATTTTATACTCTTCGATTACTCTCCCGAGGAATATATTCCACTTGGAAAAGACAACCCGATTACGTTGATATGCAAAAATTGAAGTCGAAATACTTAAACTATATGACGCGTCGATCGTATTACTTGTGAGAATGTAGCATTCCTTTTTTTATATAAATGTAAATTGTTACTTGAAAAACAACGAAACATTAGATTATGCTTTCATAAAGTTGAAAACTGCTATATTATCTGTATATAATAGTCATGAGATTGAGAGTAACTTATTACATAGAAATAAAAAGAAACATAATTTTAAAGATGTACTTTAAATGATAATGCATTATCCTAAATATTTTCCTAATGTAATAAATATTCAAATATTCTAGAGAATTTTTACAATGAAAATTAAACATTGATCCATTACTTCCGCTAGAAATTATTTTGTTATTTAATTATCGTGCAACTGAGAGACATCTTTGATGCTTGCATCTAATGCACAAGACAGCTTGGAAAGACGTGGATATCAATGATAAAACGAGATGAAAAAGGAAACAAAAACTTCTCAACACGGATAATAAATCTACAAGCGGCTATGCAATAAAATTGCTAATATAACTTTTATAAACATACGTTTATGTAGAAAGAAGGAAATGCCATTGTTACTTTTTCTCTATAATATTGTAAAATAATTGTTACAATTCATTGCTATAATATATGTAACATGTTATGAAATTGAAAAATAACCGCCTATAGTATTAATGTCTTATTATAAATAGCCATAAACTTTTCACTGTTTCATCTACATTGCAGAAGAAAAATATCATGTTATATTAAAAGAGAGAGAGAGAGAAAGAGAGTAGATACTTACTGAAACGATACATTTTGTAGTACTACGCCTAATATCCATTTATCAAAAAGAACATATTGCCATTGTTCCTTCAAGACCAAAAAACCACAGGGTTTGTCTTCTTCGTGTTTTTCTATTAATACAGGCTCTCCTTCGACAGTGTATAACTGTAACAAATATAAATAAAGAACTACCTGTTGCTAACGCATTAAACAATTGATAATTGTAATAAATAATGGCTTACATCGTTGTCTGAATCGACATTCTTATCTTGGCCAAAGACAGCTTTGTAAAGTAAATTATTTGAGATGTGCCGAACCGTTTCTTTCATTTCTTCGAGTTCATTTTTTGCTTTATCTATTCTATTCTGTATTGAATCTAATTGTTTTACAAGATGTTCCTCGATGGGATTAAATTCCTTATGAGATGTAGTTTTAAAAATGGAGGCATCTTCATCTTTGTCACTAAATTCAAATATATCGTCGTCGAAACAGTCCATATCTTTGAAAAATAAAATCTTTCATAAGATCGCAAAGTCGTTAGAAAACATCAAGCGATTATAAAAACACTTATCAAGTAAACAACAAACTCTCGAGTGTTTAACCTCTTAATCGTAGTTAAAACATCAATCGTCCCGTCTCATTGCGAGTAACAATCAATACTCCAACACGACTAAATCTTAATGTTTTGATGAAATAAATTAATGTCTTCTTAAATCTATAATATGTTTTTATAAATAGCAAGATCTCTGCATGAAGCAATCTCCACATGAAAGACCTAAACGATCCTACGAAAGCCTCATAAATATTCATAAGAATGTAAACATTCCAAACGTATAAAGGTGGCTTTGAAATGATATTTATGAGAAATAAAGATAACGGTATTTCATGGAAATGAAAAGAAAAATATAGTTGACAGTACTTTGGTACCATCGACAATACATTCGACGAGCTACCATCATAATGTATCAAACTCCACCGATTAACACCAACGTAAAAATATATAATAAACTTTTATTAGATAATAATATTAGGAAGAATATTATATGAATAAAATTACTATCCAAAGATTAAGGCTGTTTCGATGAAGTGTACATACGACTTCAGCGACGCGTATGGACAAAATATGAACTACAAACGAAAGCGGGAATCCTATTCCCAATATATGCGTCTATCGTAACGGAGTATAACCTTGTGTTGATTATACCATTACTTTTCACTTTGATGAATTAAAATGAATTAAAGTAAATAGTGTTAGTAAACTGTGAATTCACACTCTTCAGTCTCTCATGGATATATCTCTTTTTCATAATAGTGCACGTCTTGCATTATTATCCTGAATTAGATCGAAAGAAATTTATGAAAATAGATTGAAATATGCAGCCATTCGCTCGATAGTACTTGCGTTGCATGATTTATCGATTATTAGATTTCAATACATCGCTAGTACTATCGACCCAGGTCTCACTACGTGGAAGTTGCTGCATGTGGAGACCCACGAGCTAACGGTGACTCTACTCTAAAATCCGCGTACCGCGATACCGATCCGCAATACCTTTCCGCTTCAATGCACTGGCTTCTTAACTAACAGGGTATGCGTAGCTTTGCTACTACACACCTCTTACAGATAGCTCCACCATCTGCACCGTCCGCTTCAGACATAACGGATTATTAAGCACATCCGAATTCGTGCTTTCCGAATTTCGAACAAACAAAGCGCACTCCTTAGAAATACTAATCGCGTCGCGACACTCACGTGTGTGTTATAATTACGTAGATTCTACTGTTAAGCCGAAATTCGCGAAGTACCCCCATCGAAATTTCGAAGAAATCAAACGAAGTCCACGGTAGGACCTTTAATCGCGCCCGAACACCCACGCGAGTGTTAAAAAAACGATGACTCTACTCTAAATTCGCGTTTTCGATTCGAACAATCAAACGTAATATAATCGCGCCCGAGAACACCCACGCCTGTGCCCGCCGACACGCGCGCCAGTGTTCTTCCTATCCTTCCCGTATTCGCGTGTAAAAATCGATGATGAATCTTGCCGTGCGATGTATCATCCAGCCGCAGATAAACCTATCCCTCGATGACCTATACTGTAAAAGAAAAAGATAAAGAGAAGATAAAGAGAAAATAAAAGAACAAAAAAATATATAAAACAAAATAATATATACATATGTAAAATACAAATAGAAAATAAATATATACAAATAGATAAGAGACCTAGAAAAAGAAACGAAAAGAGAAACAGCATGCACAATCTCATGGGTCCTACCTAAAGCTTGGAAATTATAATTAATAAAAATAGATTAAAAACATAAACACATAATTAAACACATAATAAAATACATAAATAGAAAGAAACAATATAAATAAATATTAAGAATAAATAATTAAAAGGAAATAACATATTAATAACATAATTGAAAACATAATTAAAAATTAAAAATATGAGATAGAAATGAGAGCCGGAGAAAGAAAAGAGAGTCCCAGAAAGAGAAGAATATAGAGAGCCCCAAAAAAATAAGACAAGAGAAACAGCTTTATATGATGCTGAGACAGCAACCCGCACAGAAGCCCTCGCCCACAGGCCCCACCCATGGGTCCCACCCGAGATATATAAAAGATAATTAATAAAAGTAAATAAGAATAAATAGATATGACAGCGGACATGAAAGAGAGATAGAAAAAATTCCTTTTCGTTTCTCCGAAAAATTATTGTACAATAGATATATGCTATATTTTTTCTTTTGAAGTATTATTAGCTATATAAAATGAAAATATGTTAATGATTAGTTGGAATAAGTTTGAGAAGATATTGGAAAAGTAATACAATATGCAGCCATTCGCTCGTTAATACTTGCATTTAAAAATTTACAATTAAACTTTGCAAGTATTAACGATCCAGGTCTCACCACGTGGAGGTTGCTGCATGTGGAGACCCACGGACTGACGGTGACTCTACTCTAAAATCCGCGTGCCGCGATACCGATCCGCAATACCTTTCCGCTTCAATGCACTGGCTTCTTAACTAACAGGGTATGCGTAGCTTTGCTACTACACACCTCTTACAGATAGCTCCACCATCTGCACCGTCCGCTTCAGACATAACGGATTATTAAGCACATCCGAATTCGTGCTTTCCGAATTTCGAACAAACAAAGCGCACTCCTTAGAAATACTAATCGCGTCGCGACACTCACGTGTGTGTTATAATTACGTAGATTCTACTGTTAAGCCGAAATTCGCGAAGTACCCCCATCGAAATTTCGAAGAAATCAAACGAAGTCCACGGTAGGACCTTTAATCGCGCCCGAACACCCACGCGAGTGTTAGAAAAACGATGACTCTACTCTAAATTCGCGTTTTCGATACGAACAATCAAACGTAATATAATCGCGCCCGAGAACACCCACGCCTGTGCCCGCCGACACGCGCGCCAGTGTTCTTCCTATCCTTCCCGTATTCGCGTGTAAAAATCGATGATGAATCTTGCCGTGCGATGTATCATCCAGCCGCAGATGAACCTATCCCTCGATGATCTATCCTGGAAAAGAAAAAGCTAAAGAAAAATAAAAAAACAAAAAAATATATAAAACAGAAAATAATATATATACACATATACAAAATACAAATAGAAAAAATATATAAATAAGAGACCTAGAAAAAGAAACGAAAAGAGAAGCAGCATGCATCATCCAATGGGTCCTACCTAAAGCTTATAAATTATAATTAATAAAAATAGATTAAAAAAATAATTAACAACATAATCAAAACCATAATCAAAAACATAATTAGAAACATAAGCACACAATTAAACACATAATTAAATACATAATTAGAAAGAAACAACATAAATAAATATTAAGAATACATAATTAAAAGGAAATAACATAATAATAACATAATTGAAAACATAATTCAGAAAGAAAAATATGAGATAGAAACGAGAGCCGGAAAAAGAAAGAGAGCCCCAGAAAGAGAAGAATAGAGACCCAATACAGAAAAAAGTTTTATATGATGCTGAGACAGCAACCCGCACAGAAGCCCTCACCCATAGGCCCCTCCCATGGGTCCCACCCGAAATACAAAAAGGATAATTAATGAAAGTAAATAAGAATAAATAGAAAAGCAGCGGACACAAAAGTGTGATAGGAAAATTTCCTTTTCGTTTGTCTAAGAAATTATTGTAGAATATATTTCTGTTAAATTTCTTCTTTTGAAGTATTATTAGCTATATGAAATGAAAATATGTTAATGTTTAGTTGGAATTAGTTTGAAAAGATATTGGAGAAGTAAAAAAATATGCAGCCATTCGCTCAGTAGTACTTGCGTTAAAGAATTTATAATTAGAGTATGCAAGTAATACTGACCCAGGTCTCACTACGTGGAAGTTGCTGCATGTGGAGACCCACGAGCTAACGGTGACTCTACTTTACTCTAAAATCCGCGTTCCGCGATACCGATCCCTTATGCCTTCCGCTTCGGATATTTAGGGCGACTTAGCTAACAGGAGGTATATAGCCTCAGCTACAGGGACCCCACTTACAGAGAGCTTTACCGTTCAACACCCTCGCCTCGGGCATAATGGATAATTAAGCACATCTGAATTCGTGCTTCCGAATTTCGAACAATCAAAGCGCATTAATCGCGTTCGCGACACTCACGTGTGTCATATTTACGTAGATTCTATTGTTCTATCCAAATTCGCGAAGTAATCTAATCGAAATGTCGAAGAAATAAAACCAAGTCCCCGGTAGGACTTTCAATCGCGCAAGCGAACACTTACGTGAGAGTTAGAAAAACGGTGACTCTAAGTTGAAATCCGAAGCGTACCCCGAATTTCAACATTACAACGAAGTCCATGATAGGACTTTTAATCGCGCCCGGACTCCCACGCAAGTGTTCGAAAAACGGTGACTTTACTCTAAATAAACTAATCGAATATTCGAGGAAACAAAACGAAATCCCCGGTAGGACTTTTAATCGCGCACGCGAACACTCACGTGAGTGTTAGAATAACGGTGACTCTAAGTTGAAATCCAAAGTGACATATGTTAACCGGTATTTAGACTTTCCATGATATTTGTCGGGATTTCCGCCCCGCTACCAAACATTAGGATTATCATAACATCAGCCAACTATGTACAGCACTACAAGGTAAACCGTTCGCGCACCCCGAATTTCAACACTAAAACGAAGTCCATGATAGGACTTTTAATCGCGCCCGGACACCCACGCAAGTGTTCGGAAAACGGTGACTCTACTCTAAAAAAACGCGTTCGCGAGGTAATCTAATCGAATATTCGAGCAAATATAAACGAAGTCCCCGGTAGGACTTTTAAGTCGCGCCCGCGTTCATTCACGTGAGTGTTAAAAAAACGGTGACTCTACTCTAAATTCGCGTTTTCGATACGAACAATCAAACGAAGTTTAATCGCGCCCGTGAACACCCACGCCTGTGCTTGCCGACACGCGTGTAAGTGTTCTCCTATCCTGCCCGTATTCTCGCGTAAAAATCGATGATGAATCCTGCCATGCAAGGTATCATCCGGCCACAGATGACCCTATGCCTCGATGAACTATCCTGAAAAAGAAGAAGCTAAGGAGAAAATAAGAAAAAGAAAAAAAATATATAAAATAAAACAAAATATATATATATATAGACTATAAATAGAAAATAATCATAATAAAAATAAGTAAAATAGAAAATAAACATATATAAATAAATAAAAGAGCTGGTGAAAGATGAGAAAATAGAAGCAGCTCTGCACGCTCCTGAAACAACAGTCCGCTTCATCTCATGGGTCCTACATAATGCTTAAAAATTAAAATTAATTAGAATATATTAATAACAAACCTAAAAACATAAGAACATAATTAAAAAGAAATAACATAAATAAATATTAAAAAAACATAATTAAAAGGAAATAACATAATTAAATTCTGAAAAGACATAATAAAAAGAAATAACATATTAATAACATAATTAAAAACATAATTAAATAATTAATTAAAGAACGGAAATATGAATTATAAAAGAGAGCTTCTGAAAGATAAGAAAACAGAGGTAGCTCTGCATACTGCTGAAACAATAGTCCGCTTCATTTAATGGTTCCTACCTAAAATCTGTAAATCATAATTAATAAGAATATGTTAAAAACATAATTAAAATCATAAAAACATAATTAAAAAGAAATAACATAATAAAAATCTGAAAAGTCATAATGAAAAGAAATAACATATTAATAACATAATTAATAACATAATTAAATAAGAAAAATATTAGATAGAAAAGAAAGCTGCAGAAAAATAAAAAAATAGAAGCAGCTCTACACGATGCTGAGACAGCAACCCGCACAGAGGCCCACACCCATGTCCCCACTCATGGGTCCCACCCGAGACTAATAAATCATAATTAATAATAGTAAATAAGAATGAAAAATATGAAATAGAAAAGAGAGCCTCAAAAAGAGAAGAAAAGAGAAGCAGCTCTATAAGCTGCTGAGAAAGCAACCCGCACAGAGGCCCACACCCATGGGCTCCTCCCATGGGTCCCACCCGAGACTTATAAATCATAATTAATAATAATAAATAAGAATGAAAAATATGAAATAGAAATGGGATCACCAGAAAGAGAAGAAAAGAGAAGCAGCTCTATAAGATGCTGAGACAGCAACCCGCGCAGCGGCCCACACCCATGGGCTCCTCCCATGGGTTCCACCCGAGATATATATAGAGGATAATTAATGACAATAAATAGGAAAAAATAGAAATGACAGTAATTATACGAACGATAAAATGCTGAATTTAATTTGATTAAACTTAAGAAAAATAGAAGATTAATTAAAAAGAAATGAAATATTCTGAACACAGAGATAAATAAATATTATTCTCTCTGAAAGAAATATTATATTTATTATTCGATAATATATGATAATATATGTACATGTTCTCTATAATGTTGCTAACAATATCCTATTGTTTAAATATTAATTAATTATGCCTTCACGTGTTCGCGATCCCACGAACCGGACCTAGCTGAAAAGAAATAAGGAAAGAAAAAAGAATTAGTATATATGTATATTAATTATACGAACGATAAAATGCTAAATTTAATTTGATTAAACTTAAGAAAAATAAACGATTAATATAAATAAATATTATTCTCTCTGAAAGAAATATTATTATATCTATTAATCGATAGTAAATGACAATACATGTATATGATTTTTAGAACGTTGCTAAGAATATCTTATTGTTTAAATATTAATTAATTATACTTTACGTATATCGTACATCGTTTAAATGTTAAGATAATCCTGTTTATTAATTATTCCTTCCCGTGTTCGCGATCTCACAACTTAAAGCTAGCTGAAAAGAAATATGGAAAACGAAAGAATATGCATATATGTATATTAATTATACGAACGATAAAATTCTGAATTTAATTTAATTAAACTTAAAAGCTAAGAAAAAAAAAATATTAATTAAAAAAGCATGAAAAATTCTGAATACTGATCTAAAGAAATGTTATATTACTTTTACATTTCATATATATGTGATTTTAATATAGAACTCGATTTTATTAAAATAAAATTATGAATTGAATTGAACTTTAGAAAAGAAAAAATGTGCAAAATTTATCAATCGATTTTAATGTAAAATTTGATTTTGTTAAACTAGAATCTTAAATTCAATTAAGTTTTAAAGAAAAGGTTAATATTAAAAAGACATAAAATATGAAATAATCTTATTCGCGTACGCGTGGCAATGTGAGAATATTATTTACGGAAAGTTACTTCGTCTCAGTTTTTTAAATTTACACACCCTACACCCATCACCATAAGAACATTTTGAGTGACAACATGGTAAAATTAAAATACTAACATAGTAAAACTAAGAGCCGTTCTCGAAAGTTCCTAGTGAACCTTCGAAAATAACTCAATAGTCTAATAGTTGTTCTCTTGAGCTACATGTTGTCTTCAGCATGTAGACTCTTCTTTGCTTCGTGCCTCAACCTAATCGATTATCACTCTAAAACTGTAACGACAAAATTTCATTCCAAATTCTAAGATATGAAAGAAAACCGTAATACAACCCTAACGAATCTGAAAGCTTATTATTATCCATTCGAAAGATACTTTTTCGCAGCGTGGGAGAAATTAGATATTAATTATAAAAAAGAAATTAGAAATTAGATAATAGTATATTAATTGCTGAAAATCCTGAGCTAAAAAATAATTAATTTATCATCTAGGCTTACGGACTACGTCTCTTTGTTTTTTAGCAATCATTCTACTCGATTTTTCTTTTTCAAAACCAATGACTCTATCGAGACTTTTTTTGTATCAATTTAAATTGATTAAATATTTAATTAATAATTATTTAAAAATATAAAACAAATCCTTGGACGTTCCTTCTTACGAACGAATATTTTAATTATTGTAATAAAATCATCCACAGTTTCGTTTGTAATTCAGAGACTATCCATCGCGAGTTTCTTCTTGCTCATTCTTTATTAGAACTTATGAATATCGATTCTTTACTTATTTCCGCGTGAGTAAAATATTTAAAAATGTATTAAAATATTCAAAATCTCAAATCATTATAAACGCGTTTGAGCAAGTAGACCCTATCCTGATCTAATAAATAAATGAAAAAATAAGAAACCATTCACGAGTAAATCTCCGAAGAAATTTACTCGTGGTCACTCAATGCTCTTCTACTAATTAATTACAACCAATCACTCGTGCCAATTCGGACCTTTCGTCCTCATTGACATGATTGAGTGATCGGAGGGACTTAAAAATTCACTTACTACTTAAGAAGTTCTGCGATGGCTCCAAAACACTCGTTCACGGTTTAAGTCGAAAATAATTGGTGGATGATTCTTTAAAATTGGGTAGGTCGACATCTAAACTGATCAAGATCCTCTTCAATGATGCACTGACTCTATTACGCGATGAATATTTTTTAACGAACGGTCACTGAATTTACTTCGCGAAACTCTACTGTCTTTTATAAATAAACAGTCTGTGCGACTGTTGAAAAAACCAAACGCTTTGCGAGCAAACACTGACTCTAACGATTGCATTGCACGCAATCGATGCAAATACACTTTTTTAAATCGCGAAACCCGAACGAAAAAATATTACTTCGCGATATTCTTATTTCAGCAATACAAATATTCGATTAAATCATTGTTTCCCGTGAGATTACAATGATTTTCTGAAACAAAAAAATAAAAACAAAATTATTACTATCACTGTTACAATAAGAAACTGTATAAATTATTGAAGAAACAGGTAAGTAAGAATAAAAATATAAAAACGATATAAAAATATATTTACCTTAAATATTCGTTGATACTTGCAGCAAAGATATTCTAAGAGACTTTAGATGTTTACTCATTCAAACGACAAAGAAAAACTGATCCGGTAATCGTCTAAAACAATAAAAATATAGTATATGTTAATAAAAATAAGAGGCCAACTATCCCGAGATTAAAATTTTTAAGTATTGGAAATTAATATTAAAATTATTTTAAGTTTCTCGCGCGTTCTGAATTTCGTAATGTTTAAACGAATGTAGTATTGTTTAAATATTAGTTTATTGTACTCCGTGTACGTGAAAGATCGTTTAAATAATTAAAAGATTACCGAAAGTATTAATTTATAAGTTTTCGCGTTTAGGAAGGGAGTATCGATGTGTACTGGTCGAAGTGCAAAAGGAAACTAACTCGGTAATTGTCAAAGTTAACAGAAGGACCGTTTATGTTTATATTACGCAAGGCCAACTATCCTGAGATTAAAATTTTTAAGTATTGGAAATTAATATTAAAATTATTTTAAGTTTCTCGCGCGTTCTGAATTTCGTAATGTTTAAACGAATGTAGTATTGTTTAAATATTAGTTTATTGTACTCCGTGTACGTGAAAGATTGTTTAAATAATTAAAAAATTATCGAAAGTATTTATTTATAAGTTTTCGCGATTAGAAATAGAGAGAATCGATGTTCACAGGTCGAAGTGCAAACGAATACTAACTCCCGAATCGTCAAAGTTAATAGAAGGATCGTTTATATTTATATTGCACAAGGCCAACTACCCCGAGAATAAAATTTTGAAGTATCCATATTTTATTTTAAAATTAATTTTACTTTCTCAAGCGTTTCCGTCGTTTTAATGTTTAAACAAATGTATTCTTGCTTAAATATAATATTATTTTATACCGCGTACGTTAAATAATTATAAAATTATCGAAGGATTAATTTATATTTTTTCGGGATTAGAAATAGAGAGAATCGATGTGCACTGGTCGGAGTGCAAAAGAATACTAACTCGCGTATCGTCAAAGTTAATAGAAGGATCGTTTATGTTTATATTACACGAGGCCAAATATCCCGAGATTAAAATTTTTATATATTGATATTTTATTTTTAAATTATTTTGATTTCAACGCGCGTTACGATTTTCGTAATGTTTAAACGAATGTACAATTGTTTAAATATTAGATTATTGTCCTCGCGTACATTAAATAATTATAAAATTATCGAAAGTATTAATTTAGGAGTTTTCGCGATTAGAAATAGAGAGTATCGATGTTCACGGGTCGAAGTACAAAAGAATACTAACTCGCGAATCGTCAAAGTTAATAGAAGGATCGTTTATGTTTATGTTGCACAAGGCCAACTACCCCGAGAATAAAATTTTAAAGTATCCGTATTTTATTTTAAAATTAATTTTACTTTCTCGAGCGTTTCCGTCGTTTTAATGTTTAAACGAATGTACTATTGTTTAAATATTAGATTATTGTCCTCCGCTTAAGTTAAATAATTATAAAATTATCGAAAGTATTAATTTATGAGTTCTCGCGATTAGAAATAGAGAGTATCGATGTTCACGGGTCGAAGTACAAAAGAATACTAACTCGCGAATCGTCAAAGTTAATAGAAGGATCGTTTATGTTTATGTTGCACAAGGCCAACTACCCCGAGAATAAAATTTTAAAGTATCCGTATTTTATTTTAAAATTAATTTTACTTTCTCGAGCGTTTCCGTCGTTTTAATGTTTAAACGAATGTACTATTGTTTAAATATTAGATTATTGTCCTCGCGTACATTAAATAATTATAAAATTATCGAAAGTATTAATTTAGGAGTTTTCGCGATTAGAAATAGAGAGTATCGATGTTCACGGGTCGAAGTACAAAAGAATACTAACTCGCGAATCGTCAAAGTTAATAGAAGGATCGTTTATGTTTATGTTGCACAAGGCCAACTACCCCGAGAATAAAATTTTGAAGTATCCGTATTTTATTTTAAAATTAATTTTACTTTCTCGAGCGTTTCCGTCGTTTTAATGTTTAAACGAATGTACTATTGTTTAAATATTAGATTATTGTCCTCCGCTTAAGTTAAATAATTATAAAATTATCGAAAGTATTAATTTATGAGTTCTCGCGATTAGAAATAGAGAGTATCGATGTTCACGGGTCGAAGTGCAGAAGAATACTAACTCACGAATCGTCAAAGTTATTAGAAGGATCGTTTATGTTTATATTACACGAGGCCAAATATCCCGAGATTAAAATTTTTATATATTGATATTTTATTTTTAAATTATTTTGATTTCAACGCGCGTTACGATTTTCGTAATGTTTAAACGAATGTAGAATTGTTTAAATATTAGATTATTGTCCTCGCGTACATTAAATAATTATAAAATTATCGAAAGTATTAATTTATGAGTTTTTGCGATTAGAAATAGAAAGTATCGATGTGCACAGCTCGAAGTGCAAAAGAATACTAACTCGCGAATCGTCAAAGTTATTAGAAGGATCGTTTATGTTTATATTACACGAGGCCAAATATCCCGAGATTAAAATTTTTATATATTGATATTTTATTTTTAAATTATTTTGATTTCAACGCGCGTTACGATTTTCGTAATGTTTAAACGAATGTACTATTGTTTAAATATTAGATTATTGTCCTCGCGTATATTAAATAATTATAAAATTATCGAAAGTATTAATTTATGAGTTCTCGCGATTAGAAATAGAGAGTATCGATGTTCACGGGTCGAAGTGCAGAAGAATACTAACTCTCGAATTGTCAAAGTTAATAGAAGGACCACTTATGTTTATATTTTGCAAGCCTAACAATCGCCAGTGAATAATTTTAATGTATAGACGTTTTTAAATAGAAATTATTTTAAGTTCTCGCGCATTACGATCTTAGTAATGTTTAAGAAAATGTACTATTGTTTAAATATTAGCTTATTGTACGTCATGTATATTAAAAATTGTTGAATTAATTGAAAAGTTATCGAAAGTATTAATTTAGAACGTTTCGCGTTTAGAAAGAAAGAGCTTCGATACTCACTCGTCGGAATCCAAAAGAATACTAACTCCGTAATCGTCAAAGTTAATAGAAGGACCGTATATGTTTATGTTTTGCTAGGCCAACAATCGCGAGCAAATAATTTTAAAGTATAGACGTTTCATATTAAAATTATTTTAATGTTCTCGCGTGTCATTGTTTTCGTAAAGGTTAAATAAATGTACTATTGTTTAAATATTAGGTTATTGTTCTTCGTGTACTCTATACATCGTTAACATTATTATAATATTATTGATAGTATAAATTATTTTAAGTTAGTCTAATGCAGAGATAAAATTTCGTTGCTTATTGATATAGAAATGGAAAATAAAACTGAATTAATTATTATTAAAGTCAGTATAAATTGAAACAGTTCCGAGTTCGTAATGTAAATATATTGAAATATTAATTTAATATTATTTTATATTTATTATCTGTAGTTAGCAGTGTTAATAATAATAATAATAATAATAATATAAGCTGTATTACTACAAGGGTAAAACAAAAAAAGAAAAAACGCGCGAGAAATTCTATCTCATTGATAATAAAACTCATGTATCGATTTTTATAAAAATAATACGTAGTGTATACGTACAAAATGTATGAATTAATTGACTATATCAATTTTCATTGATAGAATAAATAATAAACTGATTGAATTTGATTATTAGAGATTGTACTTTGACGCTAGTAGTGTACAGCGGTTCATATAAAGTATGTATATATAATGAGAGTATAGAAATGGATGAGAATGAATGAAAGAAACGAACTAACGTAAGCATAATCGAACATAACCTCAACATTTATACGATTGGTTAACCGTTTACAGCGTTTATGAAGGTGAAATAATTTTTGAACGTAAATTTATATTTTTGTATGTATCAAATTTTACTTTTATCAAAATGAGATACGCGCAACTTGTTATGGGACCTGCCGGTAGTGGAAAGGTAATTTGTTAATTATTATTTCTTATTAATTGTCCAAAAATTAATAGTACAGTTTCTATATGTCTGTATTTGAAAAAAAAAAAGGTTAAATGACTTGAAATCATTTAGAAGTTACTATGTAAAATTGATCAATTTATTAATAATTCATTGAGCTAATGTAAAATGTATTTTCTTAGTCTACGTATTGTTCTACCATGCAACAGCATGCAGCGGATGAGAGAAAAATGATTGAAGTAGTCAATTTGGATCCTGCAGCAGAATATTTTGAGTACGAACCTCTTATTGACATAAGAGAATTGATTCAATTAGATGATGCCATGGAGGATGACGAATTAAAATTTGGCCCTAATGGTGGTCTTGTCTTTTGTATGGAGTAAGTTATATGGAAATTGTATTAATTATATTTATAATAGGATTATTTATATAGAATACTTTTCTTCTTTTTTCTGTGTTTTTTTGATGTTTTCCTTATAGATACTTAGTCGAAAATTCAACATGGCTAGAAGAAAAATTAGGCGACGCAGATGACGATTATATTATTTTTGATTGTCCCGGTCAAATTGAGCTTTATACGCATATGACAGTTATGCGTCAGTTAATAACAATATTACAAAACATGAACTTTCGTATATGTGGCATATTTATAGTGGACAGTCAATTTATGGTCGATGGGTCAAAGTTTTTATCAGGCACCATGGCAGCTTTAAGCGTTATGATCAATCTAGAAATAGCACATGTTAATATATTAAGTAAAATGGATTTATTGTCAAAGAGCGCGAAAAAACAATTGGATAAATATTTGGAACCTGATCCGCATAGTTTATTATCTAATATGGAAAATGATCCATGGGATGAAAAATATCGCAATCTCACAGAAGCCGTAGGTAGACTCATTGAAGATTATAGTTTAGTTCGTTTTTATCCTCTGAATATTAAAGATGAAGAAAGTATCGCTGATATAAAATTAACAATCGATAATATTATCCAATATGGAGAAGATGCAGATGTAAAGATTAGGGATTTTGATGAATCTTGTAACGATGATGACGATGATAATGATGCAAATGACACGAATTATGGTTGAGAAAATCCTGCATGATGTATATTTTAATAAAATGTTTTCTTAACGTTTTTATGTTTTAATGCTCCTTATCACAGGTTATAAAGTCTTAAATAATATAATAAAAAAGATCATTTGTTAACTTACTTATTGACTTAAAAAATTCTATGCACAAAGTACACAGTATTTACACAATATTAAATTTCAATAATCTGATTGTGAGCTTATTGTATTAAATATAAATGTAAAACATCCAAAGCTTAGAATAGACCCATGAGCAATAATCGCACTTCCTTCCCAACCTTCTTCTAAATAATTGCTTTTTCTTACTTCTTGATATTTCGTGGTGCACTTGCATAAACCTTTCTTACTTTCGTTTTGAGAAGAAGGAGGAGGATTTTCTTTATATATAATTGCTTTCAACATCTCAGATGTTTCCTGTTCTTTACTTATAATTTTACTATAATCACTATCTTCTTTATTATCACCTTCTAATTTTTCTGCATAATTACAAGAATATAATACGTTATCGACGATTGTTCCATATTCACTGTAATTAAGTAATTCGTAACGATTTGTTGCCTGAAACAAATAGGATAAATGACGACGTAATAGGTTTCATCGGTCCTACGATTTCATATATTGAATAATATAACGGTCGTAGAAAAATATTATTTACCTCGTCGAAAAATATAATGGCATGTTTTGATGATATAAAACTGCAATTGCCATAACTAGATAGAATTAAATCGCAATTTGGTCCATTTCCAATAATCATTGTCTTATGTATCATAAAGACAGGTGGTTTTGGTATCTCGCTTAAAGAAAAAAGTGCAGCTCGGGCTTTTACCTGACAATTTATTTCATTATAATTTTCTCCTTCTGGATTTAATATTTGTTCCAATCTTTGACGTGCCAATGCCTCTAATACCGGTCTTTCTAATAACTGTACTCCTTCTTTCACACTGTATGTAAACTGATTTGCATGCGTTATATTATTTTGCTTTTCGTTGATATCATTTCGTTCGAGCAATTCTGTTTTGTTTATGCATTTTCCTTCGTCGCTTTCTTTCTTATTGTATTTTCCCTCTATTAGATTATTCTTGCAGGATAAATTATCAATTTCCATTTGTGTATCTAATTCCTTGTCATCCGTGTAATTACTCTTTTTCAATGTATCTACATTATTTATTATTGTAATTTCTTTTTCTTCATCCTGTTGCTCATTTTCTATTTTAATTGTCGATCTTATAGAAGTTTCTTGATTAAAGTGACTAAGATCCAAATGAGATGGATTTTCATAATGGTATTTAACTGAAGGAGGAACTTTAACCCGCATACGTCCTTCCAATTTTACTTTTGTGCGAAATAATGGATTGGCAGTACTTGCTTTACGCAAAAAATCAAGTTTCACAGCATGCTGATCTATCCTTTGATTGGCATATTTATCCCAAAGCTTGATACGTTCTGTAACTCTACACGAAGTTAAAAGATTTTGATCTATAAAATGATTTGGATGATTAGGACACATCCATCTTCCAATAGGAAAGGCAGTTAGTGGAGGATCCAAACAATCCTGATGAAAATAGAGTGGGCAATAATCGCAAGCAATTAATGGTGCTTTCCTGCAGCTACGTCCACACTCAAAGCACAAACGAGCCGGTAATGGCACCATCAGATTATTATCCAAGCAATGGCTTTTCCCTACTAATATAAAAAAATATTCATTTAGATATTTTATAATAACAATATAAAAATATGAACAATTTTATTAACAATGGAAAGGCAACTATTACCATTGCTGTTTGATGAACTTTGTTGCTTTCCTCTTCTGCCAGATACATAATCTACTTTATTACTTCCAGGAAATATTATTGGCAACTGTAACTCTTTTGGAAGCTCAAATTCGCGAGGATTAACTAAAGAAGCTGCTAAAGCTAATATTTCTAATGCAGACTTTTTCTTCTTTTTATCAATCCCTTTATTCCCTAAAATTTCTCTTTTCGTTGCACACCGACAGGCATAACACAGCCATTCGCCATTAGGTATATCTGTTGGATCCACTGGTGGATAACTACATGAAAAAAAAAAAAAAAAAAAATTATACATAGATAATATAAGATTTCTTAAAAACTTCATAGAAAGGACATAAATTATTATTTTCACTCAGTAATGCGGAATCAATTTCTCAAATGTTTATTGCAAATACATGTCTGAGATTTTTTTTTCATATTATCATGTCTCTTTACAAAGCATGCTCTCCCTTCAATAATTTATAATGAATTTAAAGCGTAAATACATGATTTAAATACATATATACAATTAAGTGAATCAAAGACCTATTATTTATCATTGACTCACTGGCATTGTAAGTGGTACGAGGCAGGACATTTGTCGCAACATATAAGTTCACCTCCATCTCTACATGCATCGCAAAAATCATGATTATGGCCACGTCCTCGTCTTTTAAAATAAGGATGTTTCTTTTCTTCCTTTTCCTTTTTAGATTTTGCTGACTTGGAATCTTCTGACACTGGAGGAGCTATAAGCGCCTGAATTTGCTAGAAGGAAAAATTTAATATATTAAGAAAGTAACGAAAATATATCTTCGAGGAAACATAGTGTTAATGTCTAATTGTTCAAATTATTAACATTTTCTAATAAATTAATATTTGCTTACGGGCATTAATCCTCCAATCATAGGAAAACCATACTCAACGGTACCCATTTTAATTTAATTTATATCTATTTCAACCGTACTATTTTTTTTTTTTCTTTCTATTTCATTCCATCATTATAAGATAAATATTGTCTTTGTAAGGTATATGTCCTCCATAACTAAGCACCATTCTTCAGCGCGCTTCAGCGCTGAAACATTTGCTGAGAATATTGGGTAAGTTTAAATCATGGAATAGTTATATCCATGATATATGCAGTTACATGATCGACTTTCAACGCGGTAAAATTGAAATGTACTTTTCGTCAGAAAGAAGTGTCGAGAAAAGTAATTAAAAAGAACATAATAATTTTCAACTAGAAATGTCTCATACGTTTATTTTTCTTTTATATTAATATTATTAATTGAATTAGATTACGTATATATATCAATAGTCTAATTTCGATATTAGCTATCGATTCTTGAAATTCAAATCGATCTTCAAAACAAACCTACGCATACCAGTTCTATGTGTACATAACATATGTATATATAGAATGTTAGTCCGTTGTAAATTATTGAATTTGTAAGTCGTTATGACTTGTAAATAATAATTTACAGTATTAAACATAATTAAAAGAAAAAAAAAAAAAAAAAGAAAAAAAAATAGAAAAACGATTATGTTTACCAAAAATCTACACCTGTGTTTAGTTAATTCCATATTCAAGAGAGAAATACACGGCAATGTAAGTTTAATAGACAATTGTATCGAGGTTAGAAATCGGAATCCACGAAATTTGGAACGTTTACTAATAGCTAGGAAGCCTCAAGGATATCATCTCGAAAAACAATTTCGTAATTTCTGGCATAAGTACGTTATTCACGTCTAGAAAATTTCACAAATATAATTAAAATATTATAGGTTAGGTGATCGTCAGATGATAGAAATTATATTTTTCTTCTTAAAATTTTTCGTGTTTATGCAGATTAGAAATTTTACCATCCCAACGTCATGTAACCGTCAGAATAGTACATTTTAAAAATGGTCCTGTTATTACTGCGTCGAGTAATGAATGGGCACTTAAGAAACTATTGTACAGGTTAGTAACTCTAAAGTATGATATATTTATATAAATTAAATGAATAATTGTTCATATTCTCTGATTTATGTAGTAATATAATTTCAACAGATTAAATGTCATTTAAATATTTTAGAAAATATGATAGTATGGCATATGTTGCCTTGGGACAAGTGCTGGCACAGCGCTGTTTAGAAAGTGGAATATGTGAAATTTATCACAATGAAAGTATCACTAATAAAATATCATTATTATTAAAAGAATTAGAAAAGAACAACATTATTCTTCATGAATCCGATAGGTATATTCATCCATTCCCTTGGAGTTTATTCAGACCAGAAAAACCTTGGGAAACTCATGAGTAATACAAATGTACAATTGAAGTTAGTATTTTTTTTTCTTTTTTCAATAAAATATTTCAAGGGAGTGTCATAAAAAGAAAAGAAACAATTTTATTAATTGTAATGTAGAAGTAATATAATGAATTAAAAATATAGATTTAGTTATTTTTATTTCAAAAACTTTGTACCTTAATATACATAAGAAAAGTATATAAGAATTTATATGATACGAATTTGAGATGTCTGAGAATAATAAATTATTCTAGATAGATCGTTTATCACTTTATTATGTAATAATAAAAACAAAAAACGTTTTTAACCGTCAGATACTGGAAATAATATCCAATCTTATCTTCATTGGAAAACTACGTCATTTTTGATGAGTCTGCGACCATAGAACATTGCAGTGGAACATTTTGTAGGAACTCTGAAACCTTAGTAACAAATAGAATAAAATAGAATAATTAAATATATTAATATTAATTCAAGATTTTATTAAATTTCAAATGTATTCGTTTTTGTAAATTTTAAGTTAGTTAGTTTTTCTTACAGCACAAAGTGAAATATATTTTAATAAGTTTCTAAAATTTTTAAGATTTATATTATTGAGCAAGCATAAATATAAAGATGCATTTATAGATTACTTAAGTCATTTCTTTATTACAATGTCTAATTATTCATAAATGACAATAAATAAATTTTTATAGTACGAGTCTTTGAAATTGTGTAGTATTTAGAAAGTGAAATACTTTAAATAATTATCATCATATTGATAATTATATAGATGATATATATGATGAATGTAATTCAAAAATACAGTTGTGCAGTAAAAGGCCTTTGTTCATATAAGTTTCCAATAGGCCATATGATATATCGATACTACTGCATCTACAAAAAGTACTCCTCTATTTTTAATAACATATATGAAAAATCAATTATTTAAATAAAAGTATGATATATGTATGATCGTTAAATTATTATCTTATCAAATTAATTACACTTCTAAATTATGATTACATTCGTAAATTTCTAGTATACATCTAAAATTTGTACGATTATCCTAAAATTTTTATCAAAATATACATCGTCAGTAGGGTGTTAAATTTAATTTAATCTTCTTTCCAAAAATTCCCATGATTATCGTCAACGTAATAAATGTACGTCGTAATGGAAAAAATATAACGATAGAAAAATGTTTAATTTAAAATATTAAATACAAATGGATGGTATGTAGATGATCACGTTGAATCGAACACCCTACATACTAAATAGATTTTTTTCGTTACTTCATGGTATAAAACTTGGATTCCAAGTAGTATTAACTTTAAAAGTATATTTTATATAATGACACACGTGCAAACTTATTTGCAGGTATGAATATCAATGTTTTTAACACATGTTTTACATTCAACGAAGCAACACCAATGGAATTTACAATCGCATCTTTCCCTTATCGTTGACTTTTGAGTATTGTAACCCCTTCCACAACAGAGAAGATTACATCCATCCATACCGGACGATGTTCTGTTACAAATTCGTCCATGCGTACCTAACAATGCGACGTAAAATAAGAGATATTATTATTAACGACAAATTATTTCATAAATTATATATATATATATATATATATATATATATATATATATATATATATTACCTAAAGAGCCAAGAGTATCATTTGGAAGGCAATAATTTGGTGAGTCATCCAAATAAACTAAATCATTGGCCGTGGGCAAAGAAAATCTTGGATCTCGCATGGATAATCGTCCACGCCTGTTTACTCGGACTTCAGTTGCACCATCGTATTTGTCCAATAAAAGATCACCTATGGAACAAATCGAATTATCGACGAAATCCTTTGTTTGGTTATTTTTGTCAAAATTTGTCAATTTGCAAGATAAATTTGTAGAAAAAATAAAGAAAAAGACATACCAACTTCTCGAAACGAAGCAAGTTGCTGCCAACAGGTGATCAAGCTGCAACTGCCAGATACCCCATGGCATTTGCATGTCACTTTAGATCTTTTTATAACAGCCTGTTAAGAAACAACATCTTAACATTAATTTCTCGTTCGTCTATATTAAAATCGTCGAAAATAAAGGACGATAGATACCCTACGTCCTGCTTCGTTGTTATGCAAATTCATTAGGCTTCTTCCTTGTTCTCTACTACCTCTTTTGAAGCTACGCTCGCGTTCTCTTACGTCGACGAATGCTTGGGTGAATCTGTAAGATCGCATTAAAAATACATACACAGGCATATATATTGCATAAAGAAAATGCATGGAGCATAACAACTCGTTTACTATTTCACTCACTTATATCCATATTCGAGATTATCGCCGCATCCACCCCAAATCCATTCGCGATTAAGATCTCTTGGTCTGCTACTCCTCGAACAACCGCACGATGATAATTGTCCGTCCCTACAAGCTCGACTTATGGAATAAACAACTCCCGCGGCTGTGATAGCATGTACAAATGCAGTTTCTCTGCTCGCTGCAATGTAATCCCAATTACGATGAATAAATAACAGACATGATTTTACCATTACTACCGTTTTACAATTTTAGATATTAGAGGTGACAGATAATAGGCACACCTATTTTAAGGATCGGCCCGAAAACAGTTTCATCATTGACGGTAGAACAGTTCCATCTTCTATCTCGAAACTGATGCTGGCACTCGAGGACTCCAAATTTGGCGCCCTTCGCCACGCTCGGCATATGATCCACGGATAATTGGCAAAGCTTCCCCTGTCCCTGAGAGAGACCCTTCAGACCGATGCAAATCGTCGAGGCTTCTACGTCGTAACTTTCCATCAGCTGAGCCGTCTCCAATTGTGGAAAGTGCTGCACGCCCATATTTCTAAAATCACCGATGATATGAAATTTTTTAATGAACGAGCCAAAACTTTTTCTCTTTTTCTCTCTCTCTCTCTCTCTCTCTTTTTTGTTCTTCTTCCTCGTAAATGGATAATAAAAAGATAAGAAAAAGATATTAAAGCGAAGTAGAGATCTTCGATTCTCTTTCTGAGAAATAATGGGAGAAAGGGAACTCTCAAAGGATTTAACGAGAAAAAAGGGTAATTTTCTTTCTATCCAGCGTTTGCAGACATTCCGATCGTTATCCCCCCTCCCCCACTTACAATCATGGCGTATACCTTACTACACAGAGATATAGTTTTACTCGTGATAACCATAATAAGCTGACTTTCGAATAAAAATGCAAAGACATTTTTCTTAGGTATTACTTCGTAAAGCAATAGTTAGAGATAGGCAGTCGAATGCACGTGGTTTACGAAGCGGCCCTATCGTGAACGAGCTAGGCCCCTCCTTAACGCCTAGAAGAGATTTGTTACGCCGATTATATAAATTCGGTGCAGGCAGTTCGTGGGCGAGGAACGGCCCTCGGATTTCCTCCACGGCTATTCTTAATGGCGCATTTGTGAGTCAACGGACCGAGTTGATGGAACGACGCCGTCAAAGACAGAAGTCAAGGGGAGGTTACAGGCTGGGACGAGCTAATCTGTAATTCGAGATGGCCGTTCATGCGATCTCTTGAATAGAGTCTACGTGCGTCCACTATCGTGCGTAATAGCGTGCATCGTACTGATTAGAATCGCGTCAATGATTTCTCCCCCTGTGTTACGATGACGACGACGACGACGACGATCAGATATTATCTTAAACAAAAATTATTTTCAACGAGCCGGCAAAATTAATTAAGGGCAGATTAAACGAAGCTTTAAAACGTTACGTTAAGGTCACTAAGAGTTATCTCGGCCGACGTATACATATCGATTTTTTACTATAATAAGGCGAAGTCGCTCGTTATGTTTCTTTATAAATAGATATAACTATTTGTCGAGAAAATTAACGATAATAGAGGTTCGCGAGCGTAGGAGATAATGGTGATGCACTCAAAAGGAATTTCTTTAAGGTGGAACAAAATCCCCGAATTGATGTCACTAATATTCTTTTTTGCTGGGTGACGCTCACCGTGAGATTCCATGGATTTCTTTTGAATTCGGCTTGCAACCCTGGAGAGGTAGAATCTAGGGAGTACATAATAGAGCACATTAATATTCTAGAATGAACTTCAGCCGCGATATATCATCGGCTTTGCACTCCCCTCTGTAAAACAATGACACGAGCGGGGAAATGGGCAGAAGGGAACGATAATATTTCGAAGGATTCGGCCCACGCAGCAGCACGAGAGCCCACCACCACACCAGCATCACTAACCACGCTGGGATTCTCTCGTGGGTTGCACTGGCCCCTGGTCCCGAAAAAAAGTAATGTCTTGTGTCTCTTAAAAGATTGTACCGACGTTCGAATATAAGCGCGAGCTCCTATACCGTCGTCCTTTCGACGTTAAATATCGAGCCTCTCGCTCAACGAGGATCATCCGATTTATTATGTTCCCAGTTCGACTTTTATCTCCTTTGCATATTTCTTATTGCGTAGATTAGAGAAGATTAATGGACGTTAGCGTGCGAATTTCAATTTCGAACACTTAACCATGTAGAACTCAATAATACGTTCTTTTTCAAATGATCAAATTCACAGTCTTGTCTTGATACGAGCGACGAACTTCTTTTTTCTTCTTTTTAACGAAACAAGAAAAACGAAAAGAAAAAAGAACGAAACGATAACATTCTCTCTCCCTCTCTCCTTTCTTGAGCTTCCCTCACACGTTAAACCCTTAAATTAATGCATTAAATAAAATAACGTGATAGGAGCAATATAGGCTGTCCCGTGACCGTTCGACGTGCTGCCCCTTTTCATTTTTTTTTTCTTCTTATATTTATTTTTTTTATTATTCTTTTCCTTTTTTACGTGGGCCGACATGGAACGCTCGACGGGCCACTTTTTTAATCGGCGCTTCGCAATATCAGTAAGATTCGTGTGAAACGCTATTTACGAGGGTTTATGCTGCGATTCGAATCAGGACAGTTCACGCAGGGAACATGGCACCCGCGAAATATTTATCTGCTCCCGTGGAATCTAATCTCGGAACGTTGTTGGCCGTTGACCTAAAAGGATGTAAACCGTAGATACAAGATTAGCAATTTCTGAACTACAACACAAAGGTTATCGTGCGACTCCTATCTAATATCAAACGAACGTTAAGACGAGTATCTAAGCGATAATCACAATTGGTTACGGATAAAGATATCGATGATTTCTTTAATAATTTTTTTTTCTTTATATATATATATATATATATATATATATATATATACATATATATATATATATATATATATATATATACTTTTCGAAAGAACATTCTTATTAGAGAAAAATAAATGTTTGATAATATCCAATCGAGATCTATACTATTCGTTTATTGTAATACCAAAATGACTTCTAATCCTTGGATGAAACTTGGATTAACTCTATATAGGGCATATCATTGCACGAGTAATTGGACGATAAGGTCAAGATTTAGATAAAAAAAAAAAGCTGGTCTCCTTGAGGCATTGTGTTCGTGTCTTAATTCTTGAAGGAACGTAAGAAGGATTAACCATCTTAGAGGTGCGACGGGCCCACCCACGCGATTACAGCTCGCAGAGAACGAGCCAGATTAATAGGAAAAGAAAATGTTATCCCGGCGACGATGTGTGCCGTGGATGTACCGATGTCGAGGATGAAAAAGAAAAGAAAGAAAAGGAAAGGAAAGGAAAAGAAAAAAAAAAGGGAGAAGGAAAGAAAAGAGTAAGCTGACGGTATATTCGTTAATTTTAGCGATTTAAGAATGGCCTCGACGATCGATAAATTAATATGTACACGTATACATACGTACATAGGCGTATCGCAAAGGGGGAGGGTATGACCCTTTTGAATCTTGCCAAATTCAACGCGTAACGTATAATTTATAGGTCTTTGTCGAAGAGGTAGGTCCGCCTGGAATATTTCGTGGGAACTCGATCGAAAGGAATTTTTCGTGCCTGAAGCGATCGCACGCTGTTGGTTGGTACCCCTGACAAGGAGAGTGTGTCCAATTTTTGAATTGCCATTCTCACCCCAGTGTTCTACCCTACGCCATAGCATGACCAATCATTGAATGGTCCCAACTCACCCGCGCTTCTCTCTCTCTCTCTCCCTCTCTCTTCCTCTCTCTTTGTGATTTCGTCAAGATCGCTCCAGATTTTCCCTTTACCAAAGACTTTCCATCGATTGCTTTTTTCCCGAGGATAATTGGATTTTCTAGTTCTTTGAAAAAGATCTTCCTCGAAGCGTCACGAAAGGATACGCTTTCGTGACGATGTATCCTTCCAACGAATAGGTTCGACCTTTCACGCTAGGAAACCAAAAAGAAAGGGAGAAAAAAAAAAAGAAAAAAGGAAAAAGAAAAAAGGAGAAAGAAAAAAAAAAGAGAGAGAGAAAGGGACACGATGACTCTGCGTATTTATCACTATTTGCAATATAAACAATCTGCGTGTCCAAGTGGCTCTTCCAGTCGGTTGGTCGAAGTGACAGGACCGGTACTGCTTCTTCTTGCTCGTTTGCAAAGAAGAGATTTATATCGGCTGATCTGAATCACTCTCCGGAAGGTAAAAGAAACATCTGTAAGCTCCTTTCTTTTTTTCTACTTACACTTAGATTTTTTTTTCCTTTTTATTTTTCTTTTTTCTTTTTTTTTTTCTTTTCTTTTTTTTAGTTTATTTCAGATTCAATCTTCTCCGATCGTTCCTGATTCTTAATCGATTGTAATAACATGCGTCGTAAAAAGATTCACAATCTGTATATTCGCGTCTAATGCAGTTGTTGGAACAGGATTAATTCCAGAGGAAATACCATTCGAATTGCTTGTAGATAGATACAGTAGAATAAATAGATATTAGGCTAGATTGAAACGCATAAATAAGATTTTTTTTTCGTTTTTACTTTCTTTTTACTTTTCATTATCATTACGATAATAAAAATTTATCTGTTGACATACTTACATCCACGTTCCTGGAATAGTCGACGCAGCAAGGATCAATACCAATTTCAGGATCACCAGTAGACCGCTGTGCACTATCATCTTTATCTAAAAATATGAAGGATAGTTTAGCGATCAACTATTACCTTATCTTATCGCGAGACATTGCTTATGCTCGCGACTTCTGTCAATACCTTTCTTTATTCGTATTATAAATAAAGAAAATGACAAACGCGATAATTCCTGCTTCGAACTGGTATGTACGTTTCAAGAGGGTATGAAAAAAAAGAAAAAAAAAAAAGAAAAAAAAAAGCGAGTTCGTACCAATTTCTTTTCTAATGCTTTATATAACCAAAGTAATTAGATCGCCATATTTCGTAGTACATACAAACATGGTGTATTAAAGCCGGTAAGGCCGTATGAACGATCGAAGTCGAAGCAGCAAGCAAGTAAGATTTAAGTTACTAAATTTGTCAGTCATAACTTAATACCAGCGATATATTTTATCCAGTAGTACCGACCGAACCAGACCAAGAGCAACGGCATATATGCCCCAACTATCATGTATGTATGAGCAAGGTGCAACCTCGAATCCATGTACTCATAATCGCTTCGAAAGCTTTTGATTTAATAGAATGAAAACTTACCGGACGAGCTCTACACACCCGTAAGATTTTTGAATGGCGGTAGCCATGTAATTCTTCCTGAACTCAGGTTTCATCAAGACTCACCATTGCGAGAATTGGCGCAATAAGTATCGCGAAGTAAACGCGAGTTTAATTACATTTCTGTTCGATATATAAAGATTCTTAGATTATCGAAGTGTCGAACATTTTTTGTTCATTCAAACACACATATACCACTCCAGCGTTAAGGTTTTCTTTAACTACGCCACGTTAAAATGCCTTTCTTGCATCTAGAATATATTTTTATGAAAAAGAAACGAATCATAGAAGAATTAATGATCGATCAAGCCGGTAACTTGTCTTATTTAGTTCGAAAATGTATAATAAGTATAACAAGTAGTTAGACGTATATAATTTTCTATGGAATATAATGGAATTATCTGTAAAATTATCTGGTATCACGTGTAATTACGTTGCTCCAATACGGAGCAGTTAAACGCGATAAGAATGAAAACAGTTAGTAGCTTCCGAATTCGACAGGTCTTGTTAAGAACATGAATCGCTTAGATATCTTTCGTTTCAACTCGTACACCTTGCTCCGTCGTAGTTTTTCAAGTTCAATCGGTACTTCTAGATTTTAATATTAAAAGTATTTCGTAATCCTTGCCACGATAAGAAGAGACGAAGCGTGTTCCGAGTAAATCGGAAGTCTTTTACGAATGCAGAAAGTGCAGCAAACTACGGGTTAAGATAAAAAATGCCTTTGCATTTGTTATCTTGGAGCAACGAAAAACGAACTTTATTACGGGTGAGCGAGGTAACCCTTCGATGATCTTATCTCCCGTTGGCAAAGGGAAAAATCACGACTATCTATCCTTAAGATCGTACGCGTGTAAGGGCAATAGGACAGGAGTATAAAATGAAAAGTTATGCAGTCTGTAACTCGTAACTCAAGGACGTAGTTCATATTATCCGGTCTTGGTTGGCAAGCGAAGGAGTTGGGGTTGGCAAGAGCAAGATCCAAGGAGGCAAGGACCCAAGCTACGCCATGGGTCCCAGGAGCGAGAAAGTCCGAGCAAGGTGTAATGTCGAATCGATGTACCATAATCGGTAGGACTTGGCTGTTTTTCGTTCCAAGGCAAAGATCATGGCTGCCCACAGGACCAGTACGTAAGTACAAGTACCGGTCATCACCACTAGCACAAAGACGTATCATCATACGGTACGTTACCTTCGTCTTTCTCTTAATATATGTATGGGTGTACACGTACGCACCTATGTATCTAGCCCACGCGATCGAGCAGGATATTAGCCGGTATATAAAATGCATTTGTGATCGCGACAGGAATGTAAATGGCGTGCTTCGGCATGTCTCACGGGCTGGCTCGAATTATCAGCAATAAAGTATCTCCCCAGTGTGTTGAACAAGACATGACCGTGGGTAATATAAGCACCGCTACATTTGTTGCCGAATGAGCTGTGTTCTCTCTCTCTACGTACGTTACGTATGTATCTACATACATACGTCACCCGTAACGTATGTACAATGTACATATGCACGTTCTCCGCCTCATCAAGGGTCAGAATTACAATCCTTCCTGCCGATCGGCAAGTTAATGGCCCTAATATCCAAGATGGATACGCGTCTCCACGGTGCTTCTTCTTGACTTGAAATAGTCCGGTCTCGAATTTCTTCAAAGAACTAAATCTCGAACAAATGCATTGACATGCATTTTGAATGGCCGGTCGTTTATCATATTTTTCGTTGAACTCACTTCTGTTCTCGTAAATACACTCGCCAATTTTCTTTCCTTCTGTACCATCTTTCGGACAATAGATGCGACAAATGCGAGGAGCAACTGAGAAAGCACGCTTTTGTATGGTACCTTTCATTAACATATTCTTTGTTCTGCCCACAGAAGCCCTATATGACCACGAGATAATCCAGACGGATCACCATAAAACCATCATGGCCGGTATGACCGACTCATCCGACTTCGTAATCGCAACCTGCCCTCGGCATCAGAATCATGAGGAATGATCATGACTATTATTCTACTATCAGCGAAGGTTTCCATTAATAATTGTCCTTCTAACTCGATCCCCGATATTGACTCTTATTTAGGTACGACCAATGGAATATAAAATGAGCGTTAAGTCGATCGGTGAGCGAACGAATCGATTCTAGATTTTCACGCGAAGTACCAAGACAACTCGAGTCCTCTTAACGAAGCTGGAAGCTAAGGATGGTGTACACACACTCGAGATGTACGTACGCAGAAGAAAACGAGAGCCTGTCTACGAGGTCGGAGAGAGGAGAGAAGAGTGAGGAGGGAGTATGGAGGGGCCAGATGAGGGGAGAAGAGATAGAGCGAGAGAGAGAGAGAAAGAGAGAAGAGAGAGAGAGAGAGAGAGAGAGAGAAAAGCTGGAGAGGAGATAGGAGATCTGAACCTGGAAGGAAGAGCTGCTGGTACAGGTACACTGAGCCTGATCGACGCTTGTCAGGATCGTAAGGTAATAAAATATTATTCATTTCCTTACATTACGATATGGAAAAACGACAGGATATATAAAGTAGGTGATAACGAGAATATTTATTCGCTTATAATTGGCCGGAATTCGACGGGCAGCGATCGTTGGGTACTTTTATCGCGATCAAATTATTGACTCGTTCCACTAAAAGTCTCAATCGAATATTCTAGCAATGTAAATCATGACCGGAGGCTATTCGTGAACGTGAGATAGACCGCGTACCTATAGAGAAACCTAATCGAGAAAATATCGAGATAATAACGTGCTCGGATCGAAATACATTATGGAATTATCCGAAAGTACACGAAGTACATGAAGTCAGAAGCATTTGCTCACGCAATTATCCAAAGGCTCGAACTTGCTCGCTCGTTAGTCGCATACTACATATAACGCACGAAAGCCGTATGCATCTTCTGCATTCAACGGCCTGTATAATCTCTTCCTGTAAATGGCAAACGGTTTGTTGTTTGTTAGCCTCGATTCGGTGGACTGTACGTCTCTACGTACTACGTTACGTTACTTGAGCGTAGCTACGCGCTTGGGGAGTCGTTCAGCCGTAACTCATAACTTTTACGACGCTTTCGCGAAGGTACCTTATTAACATCGTAGCTGCACTAATTTATCCTCCGGCAAGGACTGATTTTTAATTGGCAAAATATTATTACGCTAAGGTACGCACCGTCAAATAGGTAGGCACTGGCCGCGCTAACACACTGTCCCATTTGTGACTTCTAACGTTTATTTTAATACCTACATAATTTTCTAATTTCATTTTCTAATTTCTTATTTCATATTAATTATAATGTAACTCTATTATATCACGTAATATTTTTATTAACTTCATTATTACGCGATAAGCTTTTTCTTTTCTTTTTTCTTCTTTTTCTTCTTCTTTTTTCTTTTTTTTTTCTTCTTTTTTTTTTTCTTTTTCCTCGACGCTATTAAAGAATATTAATTTACAAGAAAATAATTTGAAAAAAATGTTAAAATTAGAAACTCTTTGAATTTCAAATTCTATATGCAAATAGTAAATAGACGTACGAGCCTTTTTTTCAGTTCCCAAAAGAGAAATCGTTTTTACAGGTGCTCTCAGAACGAAGAACGTGAAATGCGCGCGCGTCTTGTACTCGCGCCTACGGTTCGTATTTTCATTATAAAGGCTCGAGATAAAAGCGCGGATAAAACTCGTTGGCGAGCGGGGAATGTCGCCGGTTGAAATCCGCGATGCGTTCGTTATGGCGCTGTAAATCCCGTATACCGCGATATTACGGGGCTGTATAAGATTTCAGCGGCGTGTCAGCTCGTCCACCAACACGACAGAGAAAGTTTTTAATGCCAGCGATAATCTGACGCGCATATCGCTTTATCGTTCGTTACAAAATATCGAAGGCAATTTTGAATCTCTTTTCTTTTTTCATCCTTTTTGTTTGTTTGATTTTTTTTTCTTTCTTTTCGCGCGCGCTTTTGCGAAGATGACGACGACGACGACGACGACGATGACGGAGGCGGCTCTATCATCGTCCCTGAATACGAGTCCTTCGCACTCTTTCTTTTTCTCTTTCTCTTTTTCTTTTTCTTTCTCTCTGCCTTTTTCTTACGCGTGCGAACGTTCACGCAGCCATCATAAATGCGACTACTTCCTACGTAATCAAGCAATAATCGTTAGGATAAACGTGAGTGCCAGGATTGTTAGCTAAGCGTTCGCTTTTATTATACGGTTCTCGATTGATTTACGAATGGCGTTGGGAAAACCATTAACGTTACTTATGCTCTACGCCGTTTATTCTTTTTTTTTCTCTCTCTCTCTCTCTCTTCTTTTTTCTTTCTTCCTTTTCATTCTACTGACTTATCGCACCGTTAACGCCAACGAAAATTTCCAATCGCTTTTACGTATAATTCTTAAATACTCTTTTCGTTTGTTCCACCTTGAACGTCAATGAGACATATTTGATAATTGTTTAAAGATAACACCGATTGCATCCTGCTCGATTGCTCGATCCTAACGAGATATCGTTAACTTTGAGTATTCGCGATAATACATAATTCTGCATACTACATCGAGCATTATTATTAATCTACTCGATCAACCATCAAAGAAGACTTCAATTACTAGCGCTGTCAGCAAAGTCGTTTGCTCGAGTAATTAAGAGATCGTTGCCGTATCCTCGAGATACCCACGATCGCAGGTAGCTCGAGACGTTGATGCATAAATTCTGCGCTCTGAATCGAGAAGGTCGTCGAATCGTGTGTAGGCAAAGCTATATTCGAAAGCACAGACTGCAGAAAATTTCTTCTGCTTGAGATTCTACGAAGAGATCGATTAATGAGATTTCCGAGTCAATTTAAGTAGTTCTTTTTTTTTTCTTAACACGGAGTATCGCTACTTGCAATTCTGTTTTATTCGCTATTATAAAAGGAGAAAGTATATATATATATATATATATATATATATATATATATATATATATATATATATATATGAGATAAGTCGGCGAGCATAACAAAAGATACGACGAGACGATAAAAGGTCGAGAGAAAAGAGGAATCGGAGCACTATGATTAGCGAGTGAAATACAATAAAATCAGACTCTCGCACTCTAAGATTTAGCGAGATGATTTACGAGTGGCATTAAGAGTCGTTAAAAGAGACTGCCGATTAATCTTTCGAGACATCGTTAAATCATTGCCACTTTAGCGATTACGAGGAATAAATCCTGAGCTAGCAACGTCTTCCTTGGTACTTGCTCTCCGGCTTACCGATCGCAAAGCCACGCTACGTGTCCAGTGCCGATGCATCTCTTTACGGCTTGGCGGACGCGCCGATGAGAATTTATCTTACCGGTCGCTTTTATCATACCGAACGCCTCCCACCTATCTTTCCTAGAGCCGCATATACCGTTGAACATAAAGATTTCTTTCCTTTTTCTTCCTATACATATTTTTTTTTCTTTGTTTTAAAAAGAAACACTTCTTAGATGGTGATCAGTACGTAGGTATGTAAGTAAGTATGTATGTAAACACACGTGTCGAGTTAGATCACACATTTGTCCGAACTAAAATGTATAATAAGAATTCTCCTTTCTAATTACATACCTCTATATATTTTCAATAAGAGGATGTTTGACATCAAAAGAAAAGAAAAAAAAAAAAAAAGAAAAAGAATGCCGGTAGTCGTCTAGAAAGTATGTAAAATCATGCGAATTATAATATGGCTTCCGTATATACACATATATATATATACATATATATATATATATATGTATATATATATATAAGAGCACTCCTATCTTTATGATTCTTTCATTGCCCCCTTCTCCTTCTCCTCCTCCTCCTTCTTCTTATCATTAGAAAGTTGTACGGTAAGATCCATTCGTATTATTAATGGTAACGCTTTGTGTTATTGATAATCCCGAAACGATTTGAGTCTCTCTCTCTCTCTCTCTCTCTCTCTCAAGAGAAAAAAGAGAAGCTAATGGGGGAGAGATGGTGCTCGATGGAGCGTGGACAAATAATTTCAATGAAACAGTGACAAATCGGTAATCGTTTACTTACCAATCGATGATATCCAACGTCGTTAACCAGCGTGCAATTGTTTAACCCTCGTGGAATACAATTACGCCTTACATCGGCAAGGGATAAGTTCACTTGAAATTTCCAACGTGTACCAAAAGGAAGATCGACGCGCGGAAGTTTCACGTGGAATGACAAACAACGAGAGCTTTCAACGAGTCGTACTTGGCGCGTGTATTTTCTTTGTCAAATGGATTAAGTGCCGCACATCCTCATCGTAGAATAAACGTTCGCCCATCATTTTTCTCGATACTTGTCACCGTTCACTCGACTATGATTCTCTTATGATCTATCTTTCGAGATATTTCTAAGATACTTTCGAAAAGTGTTTGTTTATTTATCTTTTTCTTTTTTGCTTTTTTATCAAAAAGCTCTCAAGCACACATCCGATATCAAGATACATATATCGAGAAGATCGAACTCGTCTAAAGACATCAATGAAATCAAATGATTAGATTATGATCTTCGTCGTTGTCGTTGTTTATGTGTTTCTCTTCTTTTTCTCTTTTCTTTTTATTTTTTCTTTTTCCTTCTTCGTTTTCTTCTTATTCTTACGAAACTCGTTAAATAACTTCGTCTCTGTTTTTCAAAGCACTCAATGACACTTGCCTGACGGAAACCTCTCGACCCATTTCCTCCGTAGCTATCGGCTTCGTCGTTTTAATAAGAAACGTCGAGTCAACGGAACGTAGAAACGGAGATAGAATGAGAGAAAGAGAGAGAGAGAGAGAGAGAGAGAACCTGCGAGAGGAGAGCGCTGATTATACGTTGTTTCACCAAAGTTTCGAACACCTGGCCTTCGAGGCTGTTAACACTGGGCGGTCAGTACGGATGAAGACACGCGGCTATTTCGCGATGCTATTTTATGAAGGGTTCTCCAAACGAGTCGACGATTTTTAAATGTCCGGAATTTGTTTAACAACGTATTCAAGGTTTCTTCGAAAGCAAATCTTTCGTTTTCCTAAAGCTCGTGTCTTTTTTTCTCGTTCCTTCTCTCTTTCCTCCCTCTGTCTCTTCCTTTCTCTCTCCCTCTCTCTCTCTCTCTCTCTCTCTCTCTCTCTCTCTCTCTCTCTCTCACATACACTTTCTACGTTTGCTTTGGAGATTCCACGAAACGCTCGTAAAACACCTACGGAGAACAATGCGTTGTGTGCCAGCGAGTTTGCTAGATCGAGCTTGCTACGGATAGACGTAGGTATATGCATATAAACAAAAGAGAGAGAGAGAGATACGATGACGATGAGATTCTTCTCATACGAAGAACTTTTCTTATATTCCCTAAGACACTCGTTCTCCTTTCTAAACGCTGAAAATGTTCGCTGAAAATCTCGATGTCAGCTCGATTTACGTGCGTTAGCTGACTGGCTAGCTGGTTGGAGCGCGGGCGCACGCGAGCGCGAGTATTCGACTCCCACGCGACAGAAAAGTCGTTCTCTGTCTACTACTACTCGATGCAAGATCGAACTAACGATCCTCTCGTTGCAAATCAGAGACGAGATTGAAAGAGGCTCGTTGACGATGTCAAAGGAGAGTAAAAGGAGAACGTACGAGCGAAGGAATAAACGAACGAACGAACGAACGAACGAACGAACGAACGAACGAGTGAGCGAGCGAATGAACGAACGATCGAACGCTCGACGTGAGACTCTCCGAATCTCTTTCTCTTTCGTCTCCCTCTCTTACTCTCAAGAAGGAAGAATAGTTTCTGGAGCAATTCCGATCTCTATCGTATTCCTTCAGGACACCACCGATCTCCCTTCTTTCTCTTCTCCCTCTAACAATTCTACACTGTGCGCCTTTAGATTTTCTCGATAGAGAATTTTTTATTTTTCCCTTTTAGGGAAAATCCCTCTCTCGGTACCTTCTGTAAAAATTTATCGCGTAAAAATAAAGTTTCTTTCTAATCCCTCTTGAAATATCTTCCTAGCGAACGGGAATAGAACAGAGAAGAGAAGATAAGAGAAGGGAAGAGAGAGAGAGAGAGAGAGAGGGAGAGAGAGAGAAAGAAAGACGCTCGCCGTTCGAGGCGTCGAGCGCGACTACGTCGAGGGATCCTCGCGGCACCGGTGTATGCCTCCTTCGGCACCGACGCGCGGAGGGAGACGCTGTGAAAGAGCGAATGAGAGAATGAGAGGGAGAGAGGGAGAGAGAGAAAGAACACTATGGAGAACGATTCTCCTCGTGGAAGGACCGCCTCGTGCTGCTGCTGCGAGCCCTAAGGGTACGAATCACGGTGTGAAACCTACTGCCGTGCTGAGATGCTACGGAATGCTCGCGGATCAGCCAGAATCCACGACTTTTCTCTCTCTCTCTCTCTCTCTCTCTCTCTCTTGCTCACTCTTTCTCTCTTTCTTTTCTCATCTACCCCTTTCCCTGTTCTCTCTCTCTCTCTCTCTTTTTCTTTCTTTCTTACTCTCACTAGTTTTCGCTCTCTCGACGCTCGAACGATCCTTCTATCCTTGTTCTCAATGTGTGCCTCTCTTACTCTTATTCTCTTTCTCTCTTTCTTTTTCTAACTTCTTCGATCTCTCTTTTACTCTCTTATTCTTGCCAAAGAGGGAGCCCCCTCGATCGGTCGCACGAAACCCAGCGGCTGCCACCGTCGCCGTTGCTGCTTCTCTTCCCCTTTGCTTTTCTGCCTTTCTATCCTTTCTTCTCGTCCTCGTTCTCTCTCTCTCTCTCTCTCTCTCTCTCTCTCTCTTCAACCGCCCGCTCTTCCGTTCTTCTCCTCTTCTTCTCTTTCTCTCTTTCCCTGGCCGGTTCATTGGTTCATCGGTGCACCGGCCCGGGCTCCGTATTCTTCTCTCTAATTATACCGTTACGTGCAATCGCTCGTGTCAATTAGCAGCTCCTTTCTTTCGTTCCTTCACTTTTCTCTATCTCTCTCTCTCTCTCTCTCTCTTTCTTTTCTTTTTCTTCTTCTCCATGGACCAGGATACGTATATACATAACTACATACCCTGGCAGAAACCCTTTCGAAAGAATATCCAAGGAGGGTGGGCTAGTATGATCGAGCTACCCCCCAATTAACGATTAGGATCGTGCGTTTCGAGATGGAAACGGTACGTTGCTCCGCATTCGGATCATTGTTCAAGGACGCCGGAATAGCGATCCCAAGAACAGAATGAAACGAGTACATAAGTGCGTATGTATTTACGTACGTAAGTATGCATATATGGCTGTGTATATATATATATATATATATACACGAGCGTGCTCGTACGCACGAGGAACGACGCGCTATTCTTCGTAATAATGCGGTTTGTCCTTTTCTTTTGGGGGCCGACCTCTTTCCTTCCTCTCTCTTTCTCTCTCACTTTTTCTCTCTTCGAGTTTAACCAGTTTTGCGAAGAACGAAAGAGCGATTCGCTCGGAAAGGGGCTTTTTTTTCGGTCGTTACGCTGGAAAAACATTTCGAACGCATCGGGTATCCTTTATTTTTTTCTTTTTCCTTTGGAATTTGTCGCTCATAAGAGAAAAAAAAGAAGAGAGAGAGAGAGAGAGAGGGCGGGCAAGGGAGGAAGGGAGAAAAGGAGAGGCCTCGACGATTGTTAACTTTAAGAATCGCTTTTATTCTTACCCAGTTAATTTGGAGTACAGTAAATTGCTCAGTAGCTCTGACAACTCAATGAAAAGAATTGTCAAATAATTTTTAGAATAATGTATATGTAAATTGACTAATACAATTAATATTAAAAATTAATAGTTTTTAATTTTTATCTATAATCATTTTATAATATTATCTATCTTTTTAATATTAATCGTTTTTAATATTATCTATAACTATCTATAATCAGATCAAAAACAATATTATTGGATATTGTCCGTTTTATAATTTAATTTTCTTGATAGATAAAATTTTGTTTCTCTTGTATGTAAGAGAAATTTTCTTCGCTCTCTCCTCTCTCTCTCTCTCTCTCTCTCTCTCTCTCTCTCTCTCTCTCTCTCTATCTTTCTTCTAATACTCGAACAAGAGAATGCACGTGAGAACCAGAGAGAATGATCTCGGAAATGGATCCCCTTTGTAAAGTAGACCTACCATTCCTAAAAGATTTTTTTCTCAGGTTTTCCTTATCTCTCTAATTAAAACGATAGAAGAAAAAAAGAACGATCGTTTTACTTCATTTAAAATGTCCCTCTTTCCACGCTCGCTTCCGACCTTCCACATTATCCCAGTCGATCTTCTCCTTTTTCCCTTCTTCCTTGCGATCGAGAATAAAAATTGCCGTCGATCGATTATTTTCTATCTTCGACCGTTACCACGAAGATCCTCCACGATGGTATTTTGAGATTTAAATCGTCACGACTAAGCATTCGAGAATTGTCAGAGATTTCGAAGGATCTACTTAAAAAAAAAAAAAAAAAAAAAAAGAAAAATCACGGTTAACACGGAGACAATCTTATTAATGATTCTTTTCAAGATACAAATAGCGTGTTTTTTTAAAAATCGTTAAGCAGGTTCCACACCAAAGTGGCACGTATGCGAGAAACATATTATTATTAGCTACAAAATAATACAAATGTTATTAGGTTTAATCAATTAAATCTTTCATATAATCTTTGAAAATTCGTTCATTAATGTTTTATAACATTGTCCATTCGTATCATTATATTCGAAACTATATTTTCGACATTAATTACATTGAAAAAAATCATTTACGTTCTCCCTACCAGATGGAACTTTAACGCCTGGTAAAGCGTCAACAACGACGACGACGACGACGAAATCATTTCGATCGTATCAAGGAAATATAAACAATTTATTTCTTAGGATGATCGGCGTGACATCAAGGAGTGCCTTGATTCGCATCGTGAGACGAAAGAAAACGATCGTTTCTACGACCTGTGTGTATATTACGTTTTGCTCTTGTACAATATATATATATATATATACATATATATAGTTCTTAGAATTGGAACGAGTTCGTACCATCCAGACTATGAAAGGAACGAAATCGATATCGATATCGGTTTACAGATGGAAACTTCTATTCTTTGAATCGATCGACGCAAACGACGTGCAAGGTGAGATAAAACAATAAAAGGTATCGAATTAAAGATCAATAGATATAATCCGACGGAATTTTACATTTGTTGGAACTTGATCTTTCGATAGTTCCAATCGAAACAAGACTTGATTTAAAAACTTTTTAAACTTACCGTATATGTATACGTTATATAAAATGTATATATAATATCGCCATTCGAAAGAAAAGACAAACAAACAATACCTACGCATAAGCAGACACTATTTGTTTCTTTTCCTTCTCTTTTTTTTTTTTCTGTTTTTCTTTTTTTCACAACTACAGATCATTGAAGAAAAACACGAACGGTATTGTTATCTTGGCACGGGACTGCTAGGTGGCATCTAATGAGGAGGAGGGCACAATGAGTTTTTCTGGTTTAAGTACCATAGGGAGAGGACACTGGAAGAGGTACTTGTACAACCCTCCTCATTTGATTCATTTATTCTCACGCCTGCTTCGCGAGTGAAATGAGTTACCCAAGAATATCCTAAGGCTATTGCACCGAGAAAAATGTTCGACGTTGATTTAAGCACGAAAATTCTTTTCACGTAACATCGCCCATCGCCCGAGTCATCATAGACGTTAGCAATTTTTTTTTTTTTTTTTTTTTTTTTATACAAAACGTATAATACATATAAAAAAAAAATTTTCTCATTTAAAAACTTTACAATGATAACTATGAGGATATATGTAAAAAGCGCGGCGATATATATATATATATATATATATGTATATTTACATACAAACGTGTCTTATACGTGGAGGGTCTATTGCATCGCATAAAAAAAGAAAAAAAAAAAAAAAAAAAAGAAAAAGGACAAAACAAAAACAAACAATTTTCCAAAGGATGATATTTTATAATCTTACATAACTTAGTTATATAGAAAAATGTACAATGAGCGGATGAATTAATTGTAAAATAATCTAAATTAAACGACTCTTCGAACCTCAAAGAATCTTTTCAAATAATAGATCTGTCCGAATGTCATAAATAACAATACCAGGGCTTCGAAAGATGACCATATAATAACTCGGAAATTAGTGCTTTCACTGATTGCCCTGTGAGTTCTGTCACGCACCTACAATTAATAAATTTAACATTTGAAGAAAACTTTTACATATCCATCCGATATACGTTCATTTTAATCATCTTTAATTTAGGAATACTTGTCCAAGTACAACGTATATTACCTGCATATATTCTTGTTCGTTCTTTACACCCCACAAACTAGTACTTAATTCTTTTATCATATCATCTAATTTTCCATGATTGTTAGTCTCTCCCTCTGCACCTCCGCCACCTGCACCTTCTTCCTGTTTAGGATTTTCACCGACATCCATATTAAACATTACAACTTTTGGAGTCATTGTACTTTTTTCATTACTAAAACAATATGTATACGCTCCTGTAGTATGCGCTGCAAACGTAAATTTACCACTCCTTTCTTGTTCTCCTTGATAGATTATTTTACCATCAGGACCGACTATTTTTACATCTATATCTAAAAATCCACCTTCTGCTATTTCAAATGTGAGACCTAAAAAGTATATATTAATTTAACTGTTATTATTTTGAAAACAATTAAGATTAAATATTAGACATTGGAGAAAATAATTATAAAAATGACTATATAATAAATTATATATACCCTTCAATGATTTATATATAAATCAATTAATTATATATAACCTTTAAAATATATATATATATATGTACACATATATATATATATATATACATATATATAAAGTAAATTATAGCTTGCTTATGATATTTATAATAAGTAAATATAATAATAATAATTATAATCGATTGATTTTTTTATTGCCTTATTACTTAAAGAAGTATTTTAAATGTAAAAGAAACCAACCCATTTTGGTGCCAAGTTCGACTCTATTGAAAAAACATTCTTCTGCATGAGCATCCACCGTTATAAAATAAGCTTTCACATATACACTATATATAATCAGGAGCAAACATGAAATAATCCTACTCATTTTATCAAATTCTACAGCAAGACAACGCAAAAGACATATGTTCTTTCTTTTTTCTGCCACTTCATAGAGACATATTCACTACCACAGCGCCACGTATGCACTTTGGCATAAATCTACAAATCTATATAGACCTACTAAACGTGTAATGAAAGAAAATTTCTTACGTATGAAATACGTAAGAAAGGATATTTGTAAAAGTTTTCAAAAAATATTTTTATACATTTTTTTAACCAGTATTAATTAATCAAAGCTTAGAATATAACCTAAAATCTGATTGGTTAATTTTGTAATGATTATTTAATATTTTGAGAATATATGCAAACTGCTTATTGCACACGTGACTTTCATAAAAACTATCCTAAACTTTGCATAATTTCTTACCATTCTAAGAACACAAATTAAATAGAATATGATTTCCACAGAATAAGATATAAAAGTATGAAAACTTGTAAATTTTACCATAAAATACCCTGTACCATGCAGTTGTAACATGTTTTCATTTAAAATAAATATATTATCACGCTGTTAAGTCAACTTTACAATACGTTTTATTCATAATATCTATATTTGACAATGATTCAAATAACAAATCAAAATAGATTAATTCATTTTGGGAGATTAAATGTAACATTGGTTTCATCCGTTCTACGATTTCTCTCAACTTATAAAACCTTAAACAATTCCAATATGTACGTACTAAAAGATATAAAATTTTATTCATTATACATTCTAACCTCTATATTATTTACTTTCTTTAAGTGTCGAACCAGTTAAACTAGCATATGCTTCTTATGAATCAATGAAAGAAAATTCAAATGTTACAATTCATCCTATTGTAATAATGCATGGTTTATTTGGATCAAAGAATAATTGGAATTCTTTGTCCAAAGCAATTCATCAGAAGAGTCAGCGTAAGGTAATGAAAGGATTTTATAATGTTCTAATTTTAATACCATTCCTTTTCTAATATATTCTATTATCATTTAATTTGTCAATAAATTTATGAAACAGCATAACTTTTAGGTAATTGCGGTAGATGCAAGGAATCATGGAGATTCACCTCATTCGTCAGAAATGTCTTATAAACATATGGCAAAAGATGTAGTACAGTTATTAAATGATTTAGAATTAGAAAAAGCTATTCTAATTGGACATAGTATGGGAGGATCGACTATGATGTATTTGGCACTACATTATCCAGAATTAGTAGAAAAATTGGTGGTAGTTGATATGTCTCCTGCAAGACCTAGTCCTAGTCTAACAGAAATGGTGAACATTTTTAAAGTCATGCGTTCTATCACATTAGATGGAAGTCCATCCTTGTCAAAAGCACGTAAAATGGCGGAAGAACAGCTCGCAAAAGTTGTCAAACCATTAGCATTACGACAAGTATTTATTATAGATTATATCGTATTATTGAATATTTTTTTATCACGCTGATCTATATGTAAATGTTTTTTTTTTTTTTTTTTTCTTTAAAATTTTTCTAGTTTCTTACAATGAACCTTGTAGAGGCAGAACCTGGAAAATATAAATGGCGCGTCAATTTACCGGTATTGGAGCAAAACTTCTCTACTGAAATTGCGATATTCCCTAATGTAGCAGAGAAGGTTTATATGGGTCCAACATTGTTCATAGGTGGTTCAAATAGCGATTACATAAAAATCGAAGATCATCCTGCTATTAAGAAATTATTCACACGTGCCGAATTTCTTTATGTTGCTGGTGCCGCTCATTGGGTGCATGCAGATAAACCGACAGAATTTATCAACATTGTCACCAATTTTATTAATCAAACTCATTCGTGATGTTTGTAAATATGTATGAGTAACAGCATATTATTGTTTGTAAATATGTACATATATTTATGTGAAAATTTTTACAGAGATAATGGGTGAAAAATAGTAAAAATATAACACAGTATAAACAAAGTATGAATCTTATGTCAGGTAAGAATTTGTTAACATGATGTCGTATTTTTATATACCTTTAATTGTAGATAATAATATAGGCAATATTTTCTCTTATTTAGAGAAAAAATATTATAAAATGCACAAAGTGATTTGAGGCCGTTTATTACTCGTTTCAAGCTATTATATGAGAAGTAGTAACTCAGAAAAAGTAATTCACTGATAAAATCGTGAAAATATTATGTGCAACTAGTTTCAACTTTTATGATCAATGAGATAAATATTATTAATAAAAGTATGCTTCAAAATTACTTGTAATTTTTGTGTATGATTGACAGCAATAATATGGCAAAGACTAAATAAAATTATGTGCCATATAATTCTACCTTTAAGTCAGACTGGTGAATAATTGAACTATTAACACAATTGCTTTTCATAATGTGCAAATATTACGGTATTATTAATCTATAACTTTCAAGTAATACTATCCAACAAATAACATATTAAATCACATCATTTTGGTGTCCTCCATTATACGCATAATCTGCTTTATTGTGCATTACCAGTTGATTGTCCACAAAATAAAATGAGTCTGAACGTGTTTCAAATGGATTTGCAATCATTTCAGAAACTGAAATATATGTATTATTATTATTATTATTATTATTATATATATATATATATATATATATATATATATATATATATATATATATACATATATATTAAGAAGCTATATATAAAAGAATTGGACGAGAAATAAATATTTAAAAGTGATACACACCCAGATCAGCTGGTAGAGTAGGGAATTCATAAATATGTTCGCATGTATTTTTGCTATTTGGAATACAAAATCCAAATTGGAAATCAAATGTTTTTAACAATCTATCTCGAAAAAAATGACGTTCTATCATCCTGAAATTGTTTACTGGTTTTGGCCCTACCAGAAATTCGACCGTGGCACCAACTGTCTTTAACTTAAGAAACTGCGGGGTAAATTGATAACGCACGAATCTTCCGGTGTTTGCATCCTCGCAAGTAGATTCTTCGGAATCTGCCTCCGCATCTTGATGAGAATCACATTCTAATCGTTTAAAACAATAAGACATTATTATAACAGACACTTAATAAGTATAAAAATATTTGAACTGTATGTATATGTATATATAAATTGTACCGACCAGCAGCTGGTGGCTTTGTTATCTCAAACAAAACTGCTCCTGTTTCCAGATCTCTGATTTGGAATCTGGTAAAGTCTATGTCATAAATATTAGCTTCCGGAGAGCATAAATACTCTGAAAACAATATAGGTACCGCATTTACGTCTTGAGGCAAGACGTATCATTTGTATCATCTTGTATACTTTGCAGTACCAAAGAAGCGTGAAGACAAAATTGAAATGGGATTCTGGGATAGGCATGATATAAAATGTAGAAACACATAGCATGTTGATTATGCAACGTGAAAATTGTATATCCATGAGAAAATAAAAGAATGTGCGTCTATTATCTTAGGTGATGGCAAACAATGTAACTTTTCCATTGTGTTTTGTTTGCAAACTATATGCCGGTAGGTTAATAACATTAATAACACGAAATAAAACTGTCATACTATCTGTGATGGTAGGCAGTCGCAGCACCATATCTGGTGTTATTGGAATATCACCGATATTCCCATTGCCACTGTTCTCTTGATCGGCGGACGGAGTGAATGGTGCGATCGCTTCATTAGACTTGTTTTCGCTGTCTACACTCATTATTTGGACACGAATACAGCATGTACAGGAATTAATTTTTTATTTGCTGCTCGAAAGAGAATTCTACTTAAGACAATAATAATTATTTCTTATAAATTCAAATAACATTCGTAACTAACAGCTTGATTTTTGAGCAGCGGTTCTCACCGAAAAGTCGCGTTTAACAAATTTTTCTATTTCTTTTTCGTACTCACTAAAATTCCACATGTCTATTCATTTTAAAAAAAAAAAATCATTGAAACGTTAACCGTTACATCAAATTTCTTAACAAAACGTCCATTACTAAATAAGATTCTTAAGAAACGTAACTCTTTGAATAATAAATGAATGATTCAATATCGTAATGCCGACACGTGGCGTTTTTATTGCTCGTAACAACCAATGAAAACTATTCTATAAAAAGAAACGAAATCCATACTATGATCGTACGCTACTTGAAAAAACATGTCATTTTTTTTTTTTTTTCTTTCTACATTCGTATAACGAATCTTACGTTAAATTTTACATATATTTTTTATTTATTTAAAAATTCGACGTTAATGTTATAAACTACGTATAAGATTTTCCCGTACATATAATTTATAACGTGTAACCTATCAATAGAAGTACGAAAATTAATTCAACCGTTTGTTCACCAGATGGCATCTCGATAATCGATTGAAAATATCAAATATTCAAATGTGTCAACAAAGAATTTTTAAATACTCTATATTACGATATATAAATTTCTAAGAATGTTACTTTTGGTATGGTCTTAAAACGCAATAACGTTATTATCCGAAAAGGAACATTAAAAATAATATAGAATATTAAAAGAGAAAAAAAAAAAAGAATTTTATACAAATTGCGAAGGCAATCCCCCCATCGTACCATACATTTACCACCGTATATGCATTTACATTCGAGACGCACATTTGATATACGGGATATGTGTCATAACCTAAACTTCACGAAGAAATGTCACGCTCTACATACAAATGAGTATAATTTTCCGTAATAATATACGACTTACCGTCATTTGTATCGTCGTGTTTCAGTTTTGCTATGTTTGAATCGGTGCTACAATTATTATTTAAAATTTAAACAACTTCAAGAAAATATAAATACATGGCAAATTTGTAACAATGACAACTCAAAATAGTAAAACATCTAACGAACCATATCGAGAATTAAAAGAATCACGTGGCTCTGAATTAAATGTCAATGAACAAAATGCTGGAAGATACAATGGCACCTTTGAAGATAACATTGATCGATCTATTGAACTTTCCTCCATAGTAGTTATACCTGACGGTATGATCTTATCTTTATATTTTGTTCATTAAAATTTTTTTATGTATTATACATATTTATTATGTATTATATCATGTACTAAACCTCAAGATGTTTTATAATTTGTTCTATAGGATAACCATGCTTGTTCATCATTTTTAACTTCAAAGAAGAAATAACTGCATGTACAAATTAAATATTTAATAATATGCATGATAATACATCGTTAGATTTACGAAGGCCGCTTTGACTAATGACTGCTGAAATAAACTAATCAAATTTTGGGGAATCATAACATTGATGTTTATAGTAGAGAGGTGATTAATGTAATAAAAACTAAATTACATTATAATCTTAATTCATTGAATGTTTATGAAATTATTTTTATCGTTCCAATTCAAAGATGTAAATATTATTATTATATCTTTACCATGATATCTATTGGTAATAATATTAAAAGGACCTTGTATATAATCTAAAGTTATAAAGATTTTTTTTATATACTGTATATAATACAAAATCTACTTTAATTTTTTTTTTTTTTTTTTTCAATAGACACATTCACAGTAATTCAAGCTATCAATGAATTGGGTTTTGGAAAGTTTCAAGTTAAACTTTCATTGTTTACTGGATTATGTTGGATGGTTGATAGTATGGAAATAACAATATTAAGTATTCTCAGTCCATCTTTACACTGCGACTGGGGTATTTCCCGATATCAACAGGCTTTGACGACGACGGTAATAATTTAAAATTGTATAATATCGTGATATTTTAATGCATTCTATGGATAAAATAAAATAGATTATTATTTTTTTTTTTAGGTTGTTTTCCTTGGTATGATGTTAAGTTCGACATTTTGGAGTAATTTAAGCGATAGATACGGTAGAAAGCAAGCTTTGACTTTATGTGCAGTATTATTATTTTATTATGCATTTTTAAGTGCATTCGCACCAAATTTCCTTTGGATATTACTACTAAGAGGTTTAGTAGGTTTTGCCATTGGTTGTGTACCACAATCGTAAGTATTTGATAAGTCCATATAATGCATATAAGACGCATATTATATTTAGTTATTGTCCAGTATTTCTTAATATCAACAGGGTTACATTGTATGCCGAATTTTTACCAGCGAAACAGAGAGCCAAATGTGTCATTTTATTGGATGTAAGTCTTATTGCGTTAATTCCTTTAAAATTCATATTATAATTATTTTTTTAAAAATGTAAATATTTTTACCAGTGTTTTTGGGCACTCGGTGCATGTCTTGAAGTTGCAATAGCATTAATAATAATGCCAAACTTTGGATGGAGATGGCTCCTTACCTTATCAGCAATCCCACTTCTTATATTTGCATCTATTACACCAGTAAGCTAGAAATAACTCGCGACATTTTTCTTTTTCTTTTTCTTTTTTTTTTTCTCCATATTGTAACACGTTAGTTATGTTGTATTTCAATAGTGGCTTCCAGAATCTGCAATTTTTGATATGACAACTGGTAGAATGGATAAAGCTTTATCTACGTTGGAAAGAATAGCACGAGAAAATAAGAAACCATTACCTTTAGGAAGATTGATTATGGATCGCTTTTATCAAACTAATCGCGGTAGGTTCACGGATGTGTTAAGCAAGGAAATGTGCAAGACTTCTACCTTACTTTGGCTGGTGTGGTAAATACACATATTATAATTTATTTTGGTGGTGGTTAACTTGAATTTACACACTATCTTTGTAAAATATAAAATGAAAAACATTTTTGCGCTTGCACAGTTCTATTATATATATATATATATATATATATAAGTGTTATTATAAGATTAACAAAATATTAAATTTTTTCTTATAGAAAATATTTTTTAATCGTATTGCTTAATATCATAATTTTCTATTGCTTCTTCATTGTAATTATAATAAATATTAAAATATTATTACACGTAAACGTAACAAATTATAGGATGGCTACAGCATTTTGTTACTACGGTGTGGTATTAATGACCACCGAACTATTTCATACGTCATCGGAACAATGCGGCTCATGGACAAATGGCGAGAAAATAGAAAATACTTGTCAATTAGAATGTCGTTTAAGGCGAAGCGACTATATAGATCTTTTGTGGACTACATTGGCAGAATTTCCAGGAATTTTTTCTACTGTATTTGCAATAGAAAAAATAGGAAGAAGAAAGACTATGTCATGCCAATTGGTCATGTTTTCAATAGTTATCTGTTTTTTGGGAAGAGCTTGTTTGTTAAGTAGAGCAGTATTGACCATAGGAATATTTTTAGCAAGAGGATTAATTGCTGGCGTATTTCAAGCGGCATATGTTTATACGCCAGAAGTTTATCCGACGCATTTACGTAGTATAGGTGTGAGCGCGTGTAGCGCTATGGCACGAATGGGTGCTATGATAACGCCATATATAGCGCAAGTGTTTTTACAATGGTCTATCACAGGAGCTATGGCAATATATGCTGTTGCCGCGTTATGCGCAGCAATTGCTACGCTTGCCTTACCTGTTGAATCTAAGAATCAAAATTTAAAGGAATCCTCCAATAATACTAAATAATTAAAATTGGTTTTTCCGAATTATACAAATATCATTGATTTTATGATCATATATGTATTTATATGACAGCAGTTAATATTTATTTAATACAAACATATTTCTTACTTTATCCAAATAATTTAATTACACGTTTCTATATTTACATAAACATCATGCTTATATATTTTATAATGCAAGTTGAAAGATACAATAATTAAGTTTGATGTACGTGTGACGCACCAAGACTGAAATGAATTTTAATATACAATGAAGGTGCCAAAATATATTTATTTATATATTTATGCTGATTTCTAACTACTTAAAGCATATAACAGTTATAGGATATATTTAGATGAAATTTTATTCTATTTGTAAATATTTATAAAACGGACAAATAATATTTGCAAAAGATTTAGTTGATATTACTTACGTACTTTTTTAGGATATCTTCAAAAAAATTCTGACGAATATATATGCGTAGATATAATGTTTATATTATGTTTACACATCGTTAAGTACAATATAAGAAATAATTTAAATCTATATATATATGCAGCTATATATATATACATATATATATATATATATTATTTATTGATTAAATTGTTAAAAAAGAATTAAAATGCAAATATATATTCTCAATCAGTATATGTGTACATTAATTTGTAAGATTTTAAATATTCGTTAAATTCCAAGCATAAAATTAAGGTAGTAAGTGTAAAGATATATTCTTCTATTATCCATAATTTGTGGACTTGATTCAGATAGATAATATTTAATTAGAACTCTGAAACTTAACAACATTTATAATATTTCAATGATTATAGGTATATATGGGTTTTTGTTTTATAAATAATTCATGTATCAAAGCTGAAGCTATAATAGTACTTATTAAAAATATAATTGTTATTAGAACAAAAACGGAATACATAATTTAACGTAAAGCATATACTAAATACCACTTATAAAAAATTATTTTGTACAAAAAAGTCAGCAATATTTAATATCCACCATGATTTTATGCATTTCGTACTAAGCAAAGAACATTTTCTTTTAAATATCCTCCGGATGTATCAAGATTTTTTCCTTTATCACTTTCATATGAAAATTTTAATAAACATGCTGGTATCAATCTTAACTCTAATAATGTTTTGTCGTAATCATTTTCTCGTATCTTTTGACCTACTGATAATAGCAGAAAAAATGGAATATTGGCGTTGATTAAATTTTCTTTAACAAAATCCACAACTTCTTTATATTTATCATGCACTGAAAATGTTCCCTGCAATATTATGTTGTCCGGAAATTTTATTCGAATTAATGTAAATCTGTATCTTCTAAGTTCTCGTTCTTCATCTTTTTCTCGCATAGCTTTCGTCCTTAACATTTGATTTCTTTCAATGGCTTCAGCCCTAGTGACAATAAATAATTATGACAATTAAATGATTATTTGTACAATGTCAATTTCTTCATTCAGACGTATCACTTTGTAAATTAGTAAAATTGAATAATATTTGTTACTTGCCGAAGTTTTTGTTCTTTTTTCAATTCTTCTAAAGTTATGTTAAAGAAACTTTCAGGCAATTCAGTCATCTCATTTGCTTGACTAGGCAACAGAACTTGTAAATTTCTGTCTACTTCAAGCGGTATCATTTCTGCGGATCTTAACGCTTCTACTAACATAGTTAAATCGTCCAAACTAGAACCATCAGGATTCCATACCAAAAAGTCTTCTTCAACGTCATTGTGTAATAATTTCTTTTGTTCAAAGCCAGCAGCTTTCAAAAATTCTAAAGCTCCCTCCAATGGTAACACTTTTTCCTTAAATAGATATAATAATATTGCATTATACAATATCTATCAAAAAAAAATTCATATTATAAAAATAAACTCGTTACCTGAAATATTTTATTACACATTCTAATTTTTTGATATTTTTCTACATCTGGATTGTTTAAAATATTTTCTATGTATTTTTCTAATGTCTCTATACAATTTTGAATCTTCGTTTTTCCTGTATTACAATTATGAATGATCAAGCACGATGTTAGCCCTGCTTCTTCTTCTTTCAATTGTTCATACAAAAATTCTCGAATTTTTCTTTTCCATTCCTCTCGCGTTAAAATTTCATCAGAAATATATGGACATCGAAAGTATACATCAACAACAGCTAAAAATTCATTATTTATAGCTCGATCTTTGGGTTTTTCAACTAATTTTGTTGCAGTTTCTTTTTCAAGTTCCTGTCGTGCCTTTCTTTCCAATTCCAATTCTTTCTTTACACGTGCCTGTATCGCCGCATATGACCTATTATAAAAGATCAAATGGATTAATATATATATATATATATATATATACATACATATATAATATGCATATATAATTAAATAAAATAAAAATCAGTAAATTTAAAATAACAAACATACGTGTTAAATCTACGTGTATCACTTTCTTTTGCTTTTAAGCGAGCCAATGCAGCTTGCCCAGCTACTTTAGCTTCTTCCGTGGGCTCTGCTCTTTTTATTGGTTCTTTTGGTTGATACATTTCAGATGTTGCAGGTTTACTACTTTCATTCAATCTACAAAATATAATTAATATATATTTATGTATACTAATTTGTATAAAGATCAATTTTTTTTTTCTTTTTTTTTTTTTTTTTAATTATATACATACTTATATCCTCTTCCAGCATTCATAAACTTAGTATTTGCTTTTTTCTTCTGAAAGAAGGCCTTTATTTTATCTGCCATTTTGAATATTTAGAAAGATACAATCTGATGAAATTCCAGGTATTAATTGTATAATAATTATATAATAATTTCTAGGAAAAACAAAAAAAAAAACAAAGATACTTTCAAATAGTAATTATTATTTAATTACTATTCTGAGGATTTCCCATAATATCCAGGTAGACCACCTAAAAAAAGAGATATATTTCTAACGATAATGTATACTTTCTATTTATCTTTATCTTTGATCGATGCATTTGATAAAACAAAACAAAATTTGCAAAAGATAATAAAATCGTACTTACTTGGATTCATAAATTGTTCTGATATTCTTAAACCGTATACATGCCAGGCAATACAAATTAGAGCAATTGTACTAGTAAGTATAAATAGAAAAATCTTAAGTAATTGAAGTTGAAATTCATCAAATGATAACAAGGCTATTAACTCTTGAAAAAATTCAGAAAATCTTTGAAAGGGCTCATTGCCAAAGATAACAGTACTAGTCGAATCGAGGGTTAGGCCGAAATTCGATGGAAGAAAATCCGTTAAATAAGAAGCAAATCTATTGATTGTATCTTCCAGGTAGTCCTTCCACGGACACGAATTTTCGCATGTACTGCTCATTACACGAACAAACTTTTTCGTGTGTATCTCACACTGTATCTAACATACTTTAGGATTCAAGAATTGTCATTGTTAAAAAAAAAAAGTTACAACGTAAATCAAGCGCAAGCAAACGATGGCCACTGTGGCAAACTGGTAAAACTATGAAACAAAAGTCATCATCATTATAATGACCACAGATGCAAAACATACAAGTCTCATCTTATATAATATTATTTCACTTACAACTGATCTCTATAGTTTATGGTTTTATTAATTTTAATATTGGAAAAAATCTGAAAGAAAAATATTAAATTTAGAATGTACCTTTTAAAATCTATAAAATTATTAATTAATTTTTAAACATATTCAATATATTTATTAAAATCGTCAAATATATGACACATTTTCAATATATATATATATATATATATATATATATGTTACCGAAGTTACGAGTTTGTGCTCACTTTATTTCATTAATTTCATGATTTTCAAATGAGGCTTGTGTTTTAAAGTTACCTCTGGTCGGTAATCATTAAAATCATACATATCAGTCGGTAAGTTGACTTTAGTTCGCAGGAATGTCGCTGTGAGGACAGAATTTGTTCTAGAGTATACCTCTCGTCTTTTTCTATTTACTACGTCAATTTCGTGATCCATAACAGTCTGTAATGATCCGTGTTCTAAAAGTGTCTATGGCTGTCGAATGTGGTTAAGAGAACGTTTGTTTTATTTGTGTCAATGATATATAATAAATTTCTATTGAGAATTTTATAATTTTAATGTACATTTAAAAATCGTTTACTATAAATAAAATAAAAACAAAATGGGTGGTGGAGATCTGGTATGTATGTTTTATTTCTTCTCTTTTCTTTTTTTTTTCAAGTGAAATTAACCGTTGCACGCGTATTTATATATATATATATATGTATATATAAATATGTGTATGTATAAATAATCGATTTTAAGTTTAATTAACAATTATAATTACATATCGTATTTTATATCAATCTCATAATCATTAAATCATATAAATTAACCTAGAATTTGAAGAAATCATGGCATCCATCTACTATGAAGAATATGGAAAAAGTATGGAAAGCCGAACAAGAAAAGAATCAGGAGAAAAAAAGAATAGCAGAATTAAAGAGAGAAATAGCAATGGAAAGAGACAGAGAAGACATGACAAAATATGCTATGGAGCAAGGTGTTATAGAAAAAAAAGATGATAAAAAATTAGATTGGATGTACAAAGGTCCAAACGAAATGGTAAATAGAGAAGAATATTTACTTGGCCGTCCAATTGACAAATCTTTTGAACAAGTAGCACAAGCACAAAAAGATACAGATTTAAATCGCGCACCAAAAAATCATGTAGAATATGGTTCGTATAATCTATTTCTATCGCCTTTCACTCTTGATCCTATTAATTAATATTAATTTATGATTTTAGAATGTATTCCGCCTTCTTTACGTTTCTTTTCTGGAAACGAGCAAGTTGATCTAGCAAGGAAGATGCAAGAAGATCCATTGTACGCTATAAAAAAGAAAGAAATGGAAACAAGAAGTCAGTTGTTAAAAAATCCAGTCAAGCTAAAAAAAATTAAAGAGTTGGTAAGTATAAATATTGTTAAATCCTTAATTATTGTCTTTGCAATTATTATAATTTCATTTTTTACAGCTAGAACAACAAACAAAGAAAAAAGAAATAAAGAAAAAAAGCAAGAAGAAGAAATCAACGAATAATACGGATAATAGTGATGACGAAACTGAATTGGATAATTTATTAGCTGCAAAATACAAACAACTGAAGGATAAAATTAGTGAAAAACATTTGATGAAGTCTATGAAAAAAATTAAACATAAGAAAAGGAAAAAGTCTAAGAAAGTCAGTAGCGATTCTGAAAGTGACAGTAGCAGTGAAAGTGATAGCGATAACGAAAGCAGTAGTAGTGACAGCGATAGTAATAGTAGTAGCAGTAGTAGTACTAACGAATTAGTTAAACGTAAGAAACGAAAACGAAGTCACAAAAAGAGGAGCAGTAGTAATGACAGTGGAACAATGCATAGAAAAAGAAGCAAAAAGAAAGATAATGAAAAAAAGGAAAAGCATACAAAGTCAAGTACATACAAAAGTGATGAAGAAGATGGCAAAAAATTACTTAATAGAAGTACCAACGCATATCATACAAAATCGGATAGAACATTCAAAAAAGAAAAAGAATATCAGTATAGAAGAAATACAGGGCATAGAGAAGATAGCAGTTATAAAGATAATGAAAACAATAAGAAGAGATACAAAGAAAGGCCTTCAGTAGAGAAATACTTTGATGTAAATATACATATATATATATATATATATAATATTAATATGTACATGATATATGTATAATTTAATAGTTTTTACAATTATTTCTGATAAACAACAATTATTTATCCATACTTATATATTTCTATATTACAGGAAAGCCATAAAAAAAAATCACATCACTTTTCTTATAATTTACCTCAAAGAAGGATTAATGAAGATAGAAAAACTGAACAGAAATGGGTTCCAAAAAAGAAGCTTTCGGAAGAAGAAAAGGAAAAACGTAGACAGGAAATGATGGAAAATGCAACATGGCGAAATAAAGAACGAGAACGAAATATAAAGCAGTATCATGAAGAAGAAAGGAAAGAATTATCAAACGAAAAAATATATAATAGAGATTTTATTAGGTAGGATATTAAACTTTTTTTCTTTATACAATTATACATTAGAATATATCTCTGATATTTACACTGTGTGTATGTATATATATATATATTTTCTTTTATAACATAGGAAGCAATTAGTTGCTGCAGCCGAAGTGGGTACAGTTGCATCAAGGATTAAATCTAATATAAACAATATACAACGTTCTTGCAGAGCAATGGATACAAATTTCGCGAAGCGATGAGTCATTTAGTTAAGCCCATTTGTACAGTTAATATATAGGAATTCAAGAATGACACGGTAAATTCTCAGATCTTTTTTTATACATTTTGTATAGAAAATAAGATATACGTAATGGATCCTTTACTAAGATGACTATACATAAATATTATTACACAATCTTTTGTACCATATACAAATATATATATATATGCATATATATATATATATATATATATACATTTTTAAATTCAATTTCATCATATATATTGTACTTTGAATCTATTAGAATATATCTTATTGGGACGTAGATTAGAAAGTATATTTATGTAATTTTGCACATTTCACGAGATTCAAAATTATCTTTCGCATCCATGATAGTAGTTACACGACCAATCGTAAGAACATTATTTACGACTGCTCTAGCCAGGTAACCAGTAGTTACCGAATAATGTGCAGAAAAGAATGGTGTGAAGTCGTCTGTTCTCTCTAAATTTTGATCCTGTATTAAACAAACATATTATATATTCTTATATGGATGAAATATATATTCATCACATGATGAATATAACATGTATAGTGAGAAATTTTTAATAAAACAAAAAGTTGTACATACCTTGGAATACATAACAAAGCTATCCTCAACAAGTTTATTTAGATTTAATTGTTTTTGGAAACTAAGCTCTGGATTTCTTAATAAAATTATTGATACTATATTAAGCAACTGTAAACAAATTAGATATAAAATGATGTTATAATTTTTAGATTTTTTCCTGAAAGTTTTTTATTCTTTTGCTTCTAAATAAAAAATAAAAGTGCAAATCTATGATCAATTAAATATTACCTCTACTATAATTTGACGATATTCCGGTAATTGTATATGATGAAGGAGAGATTCTACGAGCAAAGCAAAAGTTAACTCTGATCGTGTCATGTTAGAAAGCGTTGGTTGCTGTGGCAATTCGCGTCCATTAACACATATACCTCCAGGACAACGCATTAAAACTTCCCATACTTGATTATAAAAGTGTGTAGGTACTCTACATAAACTTCCTTCAATTTTCCTTCGTCCAAGTACAGTAAGCCTATTGCAAGAGAAAATATTACAATTGAGAAATTCCATAAAGGTTTTGTAAGAAGATCATATTGGTATACTTTTCTGAACTGGCCCAATTTTTAACAGTCAATACTTTAATCAGGAACTGTCTAATTTGATAGGGGCTGTAGTTTTCAATTGGCTCAGGATTTTTTACAAACATTTCTAAATAAAGCTTCATTGCTTCCAAAACCCACCTAATCGTATATAAATTTCATACGTATTTATATTACATTACAAATAATAATAATAATAATAGCAAAAATTATAGTAACTAAATAGTATAAATACCCAATACGAATTTTCAATATTCCTTTAAACATTTCTGGATTTGTTCCAATAAGTCTACCACAATACAATAATACCTCCTGTTGAAGTACAGCTTGTATTACATTGTGAGGTTGAATTGTAGAATACATAACAGATTGAATTTCTGCAGGTGTCATAGGTTTATCAAATACAGTTTCTTCATAGCCAATAACTCCAACAGTTATCTAGATAATAAAAAATATACTTGTATGTGAAAAATTAATAATACTAAATGAATAATTCGAGAACAGATATTACCTGTTTCCCTTTAACAAGTACACCAGTAATAAAAGGACTTATACTATCAACAGTGTGATTTAATAAACTGCTACAATAACGAACAGCCATCCAATATCTAAGACATCCTGCTTGCTGATATAGTGTTCTTAAATAATCACCAACTATAAAATTTATAATTAATTTTATTGAAATATTATATACTCGATCTCTATATTAAATCTATATGAGATTTGGACAATTTTCTAACTATATAAATCCAAATATATACCTGTTGTTCCATTAATCTCATAATTGATACCTTCTCTTTTTAATAGAACACCATAGAGCTGACACTTTACATATAATCCATCACAATTGCGAATTTCATTTAATACATTGTGCAAAGGCTCGTGCATAAAATACTGAAAATGCAATAAATGCAATAAATAATGATTAAATCAATATCGTTTGTATATACATACGGAATAGTTTTTTATATCTTCGGAATAAGTCAAAGCTCTTGGAACATCAGTGAGACTTTGATAACCAATATAATCGTGTTGTAGCTGTTTGAATTGAGTAAGTTCAAGATCAGTTTCCATAGAATTTACAAAATCCAAATGTTCTATAAATTAAAAGAAAAAAAAAAAAAAAAACAAAACAAAAGAATTTAATGTTTCTGATGTGTCAGTTGTATGCAATATATAAAATAGATATCACACATTACCAATACAAGAGGATGAAATTAAATTTTGCAATCGTCCAATGCGTACTTTCGTTTTATCACAATATCCTTTCTTTAACATTGCAAATAAGTCCAACATTTCTTTAAATTGTGGATCTCTAGATTACAAAACAAAAAAAAAACAATTATAATTATATATGTATATAAACTGTATCATATTGTTATGTAAAAATTAACAGTGTTGATAGATACCTCATATGTTCTTCTCTTATTAGAAGACATACAGTCGGACGACCAGAAAGTCGCCAATATTTACCGACGAATTGAAGTTCTGTTTTAATATCATCAATTAACAAAGCCATATCTCTGTATAGATAAAATTCAGATACTTCAAATATGAGTGGATAACAAAGTACCGTCATACCGCACACCCTATACACCTGTATATGCACCATTTAGACATAGAAATATTTTACTTTAATGTATATCATACATACCTTACTTGTACCTAAAGAACCAATAGGTCTAACTGGACGTCCTTGAAGATGTAATTTCTTATTTACTCCAAGCTTTTGATAGACTTTTATTAATTGAGTTGAAGATAAAATTTGTACTGGTTCTACTTCATGTGGAGTTTGTGTTTGAATACCGTATGTTGCCATCATAGCTTGTAATCTCATAGATTCCGCAATTAGAACGATTTGTACTACAAGATCAGCATGAGTGCCCTAGAGGAAAAAACAATATACTTATATATCTATTGGAAAATATATCACGTAAAATATTACATAATTATATATGTAATATAAAAGACATATATAAATACCATTGTAAAGAGCTTAATAAAAAATGAAGTTTTTCTCAAACATTCTACTTACAAAATATATAAAAATTAATTTACCATAACTTTTATAAATGAAAAAAAAAAAAAAGAAAAGAAAAGAAAAGAAAAAAAAAAAAAATAGCAGAATAATTGTAGTTTTGTTTTACTGCTATTTTTTGTTTACAAACTCATGCATATATTATAACATTAAAAAAAATATTATAATTTTTAATAGTTCATATTGATCATAGAAGATCAGATTATTTTCTAATAATACCAAACACAATGCTAAATTAAATGATATTTCTACTGTGATGTAACAGCAAGCATATAATATAATTTACTTACAATGGTGGGCTTTGCCTGCATGAAATGTAAGAAAATAATATATATAATTTCCTTCTCAATTAAAAGTAAGATTAACTGTTTTATTATGAATTACTATAACTATTCTTTGAACATACTTGTTATATCTTACCTGAAAAGCAGAATATCTTCCAGCTCTTCTTGGTCTATTATATGAAGGCAAATAGCGACGAATAGGATCTAATTCATTGATATGTAATAAACCAGCAGTCAATAATTGTGAAATTATAAACATTGCTTGATTCCACAAATACATTGGTGATGCATCTGCATCTGTAGAATGCCTATATCCTCTGCCTTCATCACTAGGTATCCGATAAACACTACCAGGATCATTTCTTTCATTTTCTAAGTTTTCTTCTGGTACATAATAGTACATAGGTATTACAGGATCTATTTGAATTAAATAATATGTCAGTTAATTTTTTAATTTACTTTTATATACATACTGTTTATAAATACCTCCATGAAGATCTTTATATATTCTGCATTTTAATAAATTTTGATATTCTTCTACTTGTTCAGGTAACGTTTTAAAAACACCATCGATTATCATAAAAATATAAAAAAGTGGCCATTCACATTCAACATTATCAAATTCCTATTGAACAAATATGCTTTATTGTTTCTTGTATTATTATTTTATATTAAAATGTTAATATTAAAAATGGCATATATATTTTACTTGCTTTTATTTCACCAGATTTGTAATAACGACGTTGTTTGTCTTCTAACACTGTTTTATAGCCATCTCGCCCAAATCTTTTAAATCCATAATTACCCTTGAGTCTACGAATTATATTTAATTTAGTTTCATTATATAATACTTCTTCATGTGTAGCAAAAGCAGGGAAGGATATTGTTGGTAACAAAGCAGCATCTACACTCTGGAAAAAAAAAAAAAAAGAAATAAAGAAAAAATTATAAATGGATAATCAAAAGATATGAATAATATGAAAATATTTCATATAATTTGAGTATTTGATCTACCTTTGAACTTGATTCTCGCGGTAACATTGTTTCAAAAATACTACGATTACGATTATGAGCATCGATATCAACATATATCACAGACCAGGAAGCACCTTTTTCTCCAAACAAATTACAACCATTTATAGCTTCTAAAGCACTTTTTGCTATACCAATGGAACTTGCATGTATTTCAGGAGTCCCATCGTTATAACGACTTCCACGTTCCCACATTCCAAAATCTGGAGTTCTATATGCCCTTTCTACATAATATACAAGATTTTGTATAAAAGCTACTTCATCCTGAGTATATATAATTTGAAGCCCTGAAGAAATCATTTGTACTAAAAATATTAAATAGAGAGACACAATGTCAATCTAAAAAAAAAAAAAAAATAATATATAATATATTAGAAAGAATTAATGTGAATTTTACAATACTTTGTATAAAATTAATATAAAAAATTCACTTGTAAATGATGATAATCTGTATCTTGAAGGATTTCATCCCCAGTATTTAAATGAAACTTGCAATGCAGAGCAAAACGATTTGATTGATTGCGTTTGAATAATTCTACTCTCGATGATTGTTTCATCCAACATTCTAAAATACCTCTCATACATTTTATTGCTGATTGACCAAGTTCATAAGACTTTCCACGATCGTCATCTATACGTCTATGTAATAGAGTAAGATAAAATAATATAAATTATTATGGAAATAAAGAAAATATATGTTTTATTAATAAATACCGATATGCTTGATATAAACTCCATATTGCAGCAGCACAATAAATACTTTCACGTATACTTCCAATTACTTTATCAGTTGTGATTTGTGGAAATAATCCAGTTATACAACTTTGATAGCGAAGTAATTGTCGTTTCACTGAACAGAAGAAAAAATGATGTATCGTTATATGAAGAAATCATATTAAATCTATTAATACTACAAATATATAAATATTTTCTTACCAATTCCATAATAAATATCTAGCTGTTTGACTGTATCCTCATAATTAGTAATTTTAAGGAACATATCCATATCAATATCAATGATACTGGCTTGACGTACATTTCTGATTTGAGAAAATCTGAAAGTTAAAAGAAAATTTCATTCAAAGGTTTTCTTCTCAAATAAAACGTTATACCAACGTCTTAAAGAAAAGAGAATATAAAAACAAACCTTTTTGCATTTGGTGATGTTATATTAAGAGAAGCCATTTTATTATAATATATGCACACAAAATACTTTTTGATATTAAATATAGTTTAGAGAATTTTCATTAAAAACAACATTATTTTTTTATTTTATATAAAAAGGATATTACAATCTATGGTTATGTTTACTTTATTTTTATTCTTACGAAATCACGAGAGTTCTTATTTTTCAACGAAATTATATTTTAATTCTCTCTCTCTCTCTCTCTCTCTCTCTCTGTCACACTAACGAAACAGATTGAATAATTGAATAATTGATAGTTAATATTTTGTTTTCTCGTAAGTTGTAAGATTTATTCGAAAAAAATACTTATGATTAAAGGCCAGACAAAGGATTGTTCTGCTCTTATATGTTTTTAAAGCACAAAACTATACAGATCTATAGGTTATAAATAGAAGAATTGAATATCATCTGACGTAACATTGAATAAGTATAGAATTTGGCATAGAAAACTTTGTTCAATGAATTTAAAAACGTCAGCATATCAAAAATTGAAAAACATCTATTACAGCTAAATTCATCGTAATCAAAAGTTTTATATAATTTTTCATCAGAAATAATTTAAATTTCTGTCCGACATTAAGTAATTAATGTAATACATCATCGTAAAAATTTATTTTATTGGAACGTCAATAACGTTAATAGTATGATCAAATGGACGTAGAAGAAATATTAAATTGAACGAAGTAGAAGGAACTTCCTCTAATTTTCTCTTTTTCTTTTTTTTTTTTTTTTTTTTTTTCCTATAGCGTCTGTGACGAAAAGAGTTCAAATGCGCAAGTGCAAAGTTGGATTTACAACATGGTGGAACGTAGGAAAGGCAGAAAACGCAAAGATGTAAGCATCGCATATTCAATTACTTCCTACGATATGTTTTCGATGTCGCAATAGATTATTACTTGATTGGAATTATCTGCATTATTACTTATATTTTTTTTTCTCTGCTTATTTTGAAATATCATCTTTAGTACACGTGTCACGATTGATGTCTTCTTCTCAATTTTCAACAGTATTAAACAGGATGACGTAGATGAAATACATTTCTCGATATTTCCTATGCCTTTTTTATTATATGCTTTTAATTTTGTACATGTTTTTACGATTTTTAATTGTAAAATATATATGTTGATATATATATATATATGTATATATATATGTATGTATATATATATATATATATATATATATATATATATATATATATATATATATATATGTGTGTGTGGAAAATAACAATTATTTTCTCAAAATATTTGAAAATACCTTGTCATCTTCCTTTCCGGCTAATTTTTGTTATGTCAAATGTGAATAATTATTACGTCCTAATCATACATTAAAAATACGTTTTATTTCTGAAATAGGAAATTTCAAGTTTAGATAATGAAATTGCTCAGGATAAACCATCTAAAGAAGAATATGCTGTAGCCAAGTGGATTCGTAACAATGTACCTTCCAAAAAGACTAAATTTGACAGAAATCATAATGTTGAATATTTCACTGGTACTCGTGCAGTCGATGCACTATTGGAAAACTCACCCTGGAGCAAGACCAGATTCGAGACTCGAGAACAAGTTACAAAATTTCTTGACATTATGTTGAGGCACAAGTTTTTCCATAGAGCTAAAAAAGTAGTAATATCTGAAGAGGAGCTTTGTAAAATTCGTGGTATTAAGAAGAAAATTAAAGAACCAAAGGAAGAGAAGAAGTCTAATGAAAAAGAAAAAGAAGATCTGAAGGAAAATAAGGATGCATCAAATAAAGATAATGAAGAGAAATCTGATGAACGAAAAGAAATTAAGAAGAAATCAAAAGTGAGTTATTATCCTTAGACAATATTCAAAATATCATATACCTTTTTACATAGATCAATGTTTTATCGTTATAGGTGCGACTTGAAATGCATATGGAACAATATTTCGTAGATTGTAATGATGCTTACGTTTGGATATACGAACCAATACCAGTTTATTATTGGTTTTTTGGTACCTTGGTAGTATTAGGAGCAATTGGACTTTGTTTATTCCCGTTATGGCCCTTAACTATTCGTCAGGGAGTATATTATTTAAGCGTAGCTGCTGCTGGATTGCTTGTATTCATCCTTGCATTAACTATTCTTAGAATGATCGTATTCTGTCTTCTTTGGGTACCTACTCTTGGCAGGTGTCATTTTTGGTTATTACCCAATTTGATAGCAGACGTTGGCTTTTTCGCATCATTCTGGCCATTATATCAGGTAAATTTTCATTTTCTAAATGATGAATTCTTATAGAATTGTAAAATGTAAAATAATTATATGGTATTTTGTTACTTCTTAGTATGAATATTATGGTGCTTCAAATGAAAGCGATAAAAGAGGTAGTAAAAAGAAAAAGAAGAAGGACAAAGATTCTGATACTGAAGAAGCCCCTAGTACGTCTACGTAAGTAAATGGATAAAGAAAAGTTATTTTATAATCTTAAATATTTGAAATACTCTTATTGTTATTTTTGTTTATAGCGAAGATAGATCTAATATGGAAGAATTACCAAAGGATGAGACAAACAGAATCGAAGAGATTTCTAATGGAGACAATAAGAAAGTTTCTGTTAGCGAATCAGCAGAAGGTTCTGAGGGTAGTGAAGAAGGTTCAGAAAGTGAAAAATCAAATACAGGTCGTGATTTTGTGATGGTATAAAACATATATTGTGGCATTAATTATCTCCATGTTCATTTGAACGAGTAAAAATTAATTCGATGATTAATCGTTAAAATTGACATATGCTTTTATGTACATTACTAATGCATAACTGTCAAATAATCAGGTTATTATAATTAATTTGATAAAAGAGGGGGGGGGGACGGGAAAAGATGTTAATGTCAAAATACTATGGAAAAAGTGAAAATATCTTCTGGTGTACAATCCATTTCTTAATAGATAAAAAAACAAACAAAAAATATCAGACGGATATACTTGTACCAGAAATTCTGCATTTTGTGCATTTAGGATATTGCAGATGGACAAATAAAAAATTTGTCTGCATTTTGTACGAAGAGAATTTATTGTTGAAGATAGTGTGGAATATGTAATATCAGAATATTATATCGCTTTCTCGCGATGATTTAACTTTCTTTATATATATATATATATATATATATGTATATATATATATAAATATATATATATATATATATTGTTTGTAAGTTATAAAAAGTAAAGTGTTATAAACGTGTTTTACTACGTTATTAGAAGTACTTAATCGATAATTGAAAATATTGGATTAAAAGGAATGCAATAAATTTTCTTCTTTACTGTTGTACCTTTCTATTTCATAAAATACAATAGTTGGAAGAATGAAACTCGTGTGCGTGGAACTCTGATATTTTCATAATTGTTCATCGAAAGTATTTGCGATTTCTTCTTTCTAGTAGATCAGAAATTGTCTTTTTAAAGGTGCGTATATTGCACGTTTAATACGATAGAATGTAATTTATATTTTTATTGAAGATTCCAATGATAATTATTTTGTGTAATCATTATTATTAATGTGGATATATCAATTGGATCATTGTAGGCGCATGATTCATAAATCTATATTCAAATAAAGGGTAACAATGAAGAGAATCGGGTTAATGACGATTGATCAGTATAAAAAAAAAAAAAAGAGAAGGTTTATAATTTCATTCAAAACTTTTGTATAATTTAATATATCATTTCTCATTTAACATGTCATTTTCACAGATCTGATCCTTCTGTTATCAGAATTAGCGACGATATCGTCAATGACGAGTGGATTTCAGAATAATTTCACGTAACATAGCATTACACATAGCTGCATAAGGATTTAGAGAAACGAGCTGTGATTTGGCAAAGCTCGAACCAGCTTCGGCTGCCAGCATAAAGTCTTCTTTAGCTTTTTGATCCTCCTTCATGTAACGATACAATATTCCACGTTGGCAAAGCGCCTGAATGCCTGCTTTTCCTTTTCCTTGGCTAAGTTTAACTGCCATATGCAGATCCTCTAATGCTTCTATGAAAGGTATAAGTTCCGAATATTACATCATACGTTTTATCATTCGCAATCATTATTTTCTTTTTATCAATAGATATATGCAATATCGTTATGTCACAATATTTTCTAGTATATTGAATCTTTTTTTTTTTTTTTTTTTTATGTCAAATAATAAATTATTCCATTACCATTATCACGACCAGCCAAACGAAATGCTTGAGCTCTATCATTCAAAATGGATGGGGAAGAAGGTACTTTCTTCAAAGCTTCCTCAAATAAACGAAAAGATTCATCAAAATTTTCGGACTCTGCGTGAGATATAGCCTGTTTTAAGATATTCAAAATGTTCTCGGGTAAAGCATCTCTTTCGTTTTGATTCAATGCATCTGAAAAAATACATAAAGAGATCGTAAAAAGTTGCAACATTCAGAAAGGACAAAAAAGAAGAACTACGTACCAGGATCGTTATTTTCTGAAAAATCAATCGATCCATGCCCTTGAATTGGATCAAATATTACGTTTAAAACGACACGATCACGTTCGCTCAGTCGCTCCATTTCTACTGAATACCTAAGATATTCTATTTTTCTTTGGTATTGGTAGAAAACTCGTTTCTGCTTATCACGAATGAATTAACTTGTTTCCAAAGCGACACCATACCGAATGCGTCATTATTTAAATTATACCGGTTATTTTACATAAAGGTGTGATATGTATAATATAATGTTAAAAACGTATTAGCTTTAGGAGCTCTAATGCTTTGAAATTTGTTTGTCATTATTCGTTGTAATAAATTTACCGGTTTCATATGGAAAATTTTCAAAGGAAGTAGATAATTAGGATTTTAAAAGGAAAAAGAAGTAGAAGCTCGATGCATACGACACGATATAAAGATCTTTTTTCTCGGATATGCAAATTTATCGGTTGTACTGTTAAACAGCTATTTTGTTCATTTAACGTTCTCACGTTTCCCACGAAGCGAAGATATAAGCGCGCTAAGAAAACTTTCGCATCACGGAAGCCGACGCACGTTGCATTTATCAACTACGAAGCTCTTGGATTCTCGTTTCTCATTTAGAAGATAGACTTGTCATTCTGTTTGCTTTCAACTTCCGTGAGTTTATCGAATTATTAGATACTTCTTAAGTAACATATTACATATTGATTAAATTATTAGATACTTCTTAACTAAAATATTACATATCGATTAATTTCTTTTTTTAATAATTTGACTTTAATTTTTTCTTTTCTTTTTTTTTTTTTTCTTTTTTCAAAAGAAATCATCAATTATGTTTGAAAGGTGAAATACATTAGATCGTTATTAGAAATTCTGTTGAAATAAGTTCCTGTATTTAACTAAGAATAAATTTGAAGGAATAGGACCGCAGGTAAAAGATTTTTTTCGTTATTCGTAAGAGCGAAGATGTAGATGGTCCTTAGGTTGCATAGTACACATGGTACTATGCGGGGAGGGCTCCGTCACGAAGGCGAAGTTAACTGCCCATAACTCATAGCCGACATATAATAAATATCGTTACTCCATAGTGAGCACACGTGGACTTTCGCGAAGTGGTTTATAAGCGTATACGAAACGTACGTGAAGCATGGAGGGACCTCACGTATATTCTGTGTATAACGTCGACCGAACATAAACGTTCGGCGGTATGTGTCTACGCCTTTTCGCCTTGCTTGCTCGATGGAGAAGATTCTTCTTAGATTTTTCGCGTTTAAGCTTTTGCCCTTTAACGGCCAAGCTCGTCAACGAAGGGTGATATCTCATGGACGAGTTATGTTACATTTTTCTTGGAATTTTTAAATGATCAGGATAAAACCGTACGTCTTTCTTCTTTCTTTTTTCTTTTTTTTCCTTTTTTTATATTATCACCCCTCGTTATAATTCCTTTTATTAATTTCATTTTATTTTTTGTAGAGGAATGTGTCCTGTCGACCAACAAAACGAAAAGAAAAAAGAAAAAAAAATAAAGATCGTGCAAGAGGACGAACCCTTGAAATAAGGATAAGAAAAAATATCCTGCGTGACCGACCGCCGCAGTTTGTGGTTACAATAAACAAGGAAGAAAAAAGGTGCATCTCTGTCTCTCTCCCTCTCTCTCTCTCTTTTTCTCTCACTACGTGCATACGTTCGTCTTCTATTTCTCTCTCTCTCTCTCTCTCTCTCTCTCTCTCTCTCTCTGTCTCTCTTTCTCTCTTTGCAGAGTTAGCTCCTATCTCCTTCCAACTTTTCTCCCTTCGCCCTTTGCGCATATGTACCTTACGCCGAGTGCAGACAACCGGATTTATATTCAAATGAATCGCCGTAGAAGGGTCGACTTATCAACGTATCGCGGTCGATGAAGCAAAAAGACAAAAGGAGCAAAGGGAGTCTCAGAGTTTCAAGAATAAAAATAATATATGCAAGGTTCGTATTTTTATTTTTTTCTTTTTTTTTCGGTTTTCCTTTTTTCTTTTCTTCTTTCTTTCTTTCTTTCATTCTCTCTTCCTTTCTTCTTTTTTATTTTGAAATTAGACACATAGATTTTTATCACGATAAATCCTAAAATGTCATTTATTTATGTATAAGTATATTTATTTTCATAATTTTGATACATTATCATTTTAATTTAAGTTAAAAGAAAGTTAAAAAGTTAAAAAAGCAAAAAAAATTTTCGTGGAACAAGACCCGGCAGTATTAATCTTCTCAGTATCAGTAAACTAATACTAAGTTCGAAAGTTGCGGAATAGTTGGATGGATATTCGTTCGACTTGTAAATCTATCATTGTTTTTCGAGATCAGAATTATTGGTACGACGATATTCTTCGTTCGTCCTGGTACATACATGACTTTATTTAGCTTTAGTTCGTCGAAACCGGTTACAAGCGAATGCTCCTCTCTCTCTCTCTCTCTCTCTCTCTCTCTCTCTCTCTCTCTCTCTTTCTCTCTCTCTCTTTCAAGCATCGAGCTCGCCAGTCCCCAATACCATGGCGCAACTCAGAGATTTGGTGTACAACCAGCGAGTTTTCGGCTTTGCGTACCAGCCCCGTGGAATTTCACGCGAGAAAGAAAAAGAGAGAATAACTTGTATGGACCGAACTCATACCATTGAAAACACCTTATTTTTCTAAAACATTTTCGATTCAATACAGTCTCTCGTTTATTATATTATTAGGGATATAATAATTTTTCAAACGTTTCTTTATGCAAAGAAAAAAAAAATATATATATATATATATACGCACGCACACACATATATATACACGTATATATAATATATATTTATATATAAATGTATAATAAATAAGTTTCGTTTTCGTAAGACACAAATCAAAGTCAATTTGTTTTTACATTTTCAATTTTTTTTCTCAATTATTCAAGGACATATAAGAATAAATGGAAATCCTGAAAATTTCTTTAATCATATCTAACTTTTTTTTTCGAAGTTTGTAAAGCTTATGTCTGAATTCTTTCTTTTTACGTCGACGTGAAAGGGAAACGATTTACCGTACCTTACATTAGATCGCGTGGGTAGCTTGCGTCATTAAGCACGGTACTATACGGTACAAGAATGACTTTGGCTTTGGTGGAGAAAGTGACCGGGTGTGGCTTTGCATTGCTCTTTGAAATTATTGTATATTTCTCGAAGGGATCGTTTTTGGATATTGAATAATAATTCGTTTAAATATTTTCATCGTCATGCTTTCAGATTACATATCTAATAACAACGTTTTTAATCGTAATATTATAAACCTTGATTCGTTAAAAGAGAGAAATAGAATATAATTATAAATTTAATGCAAATCTTAATTTAAAAAAAAAAAAAAGAAGAAAAAGAAAAAGCATTTGTCTCAAGGACGTTTTAAGAAGAAATATATTTGTAGCCTTTTTGTTTCTGATACAAAAAATATTATCAAATTTATGAGAATATATGTATGCAATTTTCGAGCTTTGAAACATCCTGTACCATGGTATCACGAAGTCGAGACCCGTACCGATGTGCAAACGGTTTGTCCGGTTTTCGAGACAAAGGGTTCGTCGAACTCCGGAGTGCAGGGTTCGATCGGCAGAGCTACCGAATGTCTCCTTACGAGTAAGATCGTCGATCTATGACGTGAACGCACCCACGTACATATATCGACTCTAGCATACATATAAGTTTGTTACGAGAATGAAAGGAAACGTACCGCTATGTCGCATCCTCGAGATTTGACCTCAAAGGGAATCGTTAAAAAGATGCAACGGTCGGTTCTTCATTTTATTTTTGTTTGTTTGTATTTTTTATCTCCCGTTTTCTTTCTCTCTCTTTTTTTCTTTTTTTTTCTTTTTTTGTTTTGAATCAAAGAGCGTATACAGAGCTATTTATCTGACAAAGGAAAATGGTAATCACGTTCTAATAGAGATATGACGATGAATGAAAAGTTCGAACTTGAAGTTGCTTCTGATAATATTCCTTGAATTTGTCCAAATGTTATTTTAATTATTTACTTTTTTTTTTCCTTTGTTTTCTTTTTTTTTTTTTTTTCAATCTTACCTCGCCTACGATTATTGAAAGGGCGTCCCGTCAACTTTTTGCTATGGAATTTCGACTGTCCACGTCGTCGTTCGAAGTCACAGAGTTCGTTAAACGCAACTTCGATCGTTCTCCATCCTTCTCCTCCCCCTCTTTCTCCATCGTTTCTTCCTCTTTCTTCTTCTTCGTCGTTTCTTGCTTCGAGCCGAGACGAACCTTTGGCCATTGTTAATACTTTTTCGAGGTTATTACATGTCCGATATGTAAATGCATCGGCGGAGTCCGGTCCTCGACATCGGAGGACCAACTCCTCTCGCTCTCTTTCTCCTACTATGTCTCTCTTTCTCTTAAGCTCCTTTATTCCTCACACAGTATTCTCTCTTTTCTTTACAGGGACGCAGCCGATCCCACTGCTTTCAGTGAAAGTAAATACAGTGTGTATAATTTTCAATTAAAAACAAAAGAAAAAAATAAAAAAAAAAAAAAAATTAAAAAAAAAAAAAAATAAAAAAAGTAAATAAATAAAAAAAAGAAAAGAAAAGAAAAGAAAATAAAGAAAAGAAAAAAATCCCAATCAATCTTAAATTGCACGCGCATCATCATTGGATCCTTAAAGATGTACATAAACGTGTAAAAAAAAAGAAATAATTCTCTCGAGAAAGTCAATTGAACCGGCCTGATGATTTTGTTTAAGTGGATGGTTAGTTAGTAAAAAAAAAAAAAAGAAAAAAAAAAAAAAGAAAAAAACAATAAAAGCGTTAACAAATTAAAAAATTTATTTATTGTATATTCTCTTGCCTTCGGCATTTCTTTTTAGATTTGTAGTATCCGATCCTGGTCCGCGGCACGACCATCACCACAACAGCATTACTACCACCACCACGACCACCATCACCTCCACCATCGCCATGCCATCGTCATCACCATCTCCCTGATTCCTCTGTAACGGATAGGCTTCACCTCCGCAGGACGGAACTCTAGTCCGCTTCCAGTTTCGCCCTCGAGAGTTCTTCGCGGTTTAGTAGGAACGTGCCTCTCGCAACGTGCACCTCGAGCTCCTCCATGCTCCACAATTCTTTATCAAATACGACGAGTATTCTCTGGGCGAATTAAAACTATCAATTAAAATTTGTTTTAATTCGATCGTAAACAAAGGCTGAATTTTTTTATTCGCGTTGTTTTTCAATATTTGTTGGAAAAAAAAGCGCGGGAAGATTCGAAGAAGGATAGTTTCAAAGCTGAAAAGTGACTCGCAGAAAGAGGATGCACGTGGAAGTTTCTTCACGTTTTTTACAAAGGATGAGGAGAAGGGTCTGAGAGAGAAAGAGAGAGATAGACAGACAGACAGACAGACAGACAGAGACACAGAAAGAAAGAGAGAGAGAGAGAGAGAGAGAGAGAGAGAGAGAGAGAGGTTAAATATTATTTAAAAAATAAATTCGATTAATTCTATCTTCATTATTTTCTTTCAATTGCAATCGAGAAAAACGTTTCGTTACATCTGCACGCAGTTTCAACTTTTCCCTTAACTTTTTTTTTTTTATTTCCTTGACTTCGCTCCAGTCTACTTACGTTCGAACTTGTTCGACGATTATCGCCTTTAAAGATCGTTGAATGTTCCTGCGTATGTACTTTTTTACGGTTCGCTGTTAGGTCTTTCAAATCTCTATCCCATGATCTCTTTCCTGTCGTCTTATCATCGTGACCCGGTTATTGCAACGCATCCATCCTTAGCGATAGCGTGCGTTTAAGTATTTATCGTGAAAGCACGTTTATTCGTACCCTGGCTCATAAATTATAGAAGATTTAAGGCTCAAGGTAACAAGCATGTCGAATGCTAATTTCTTTGGCTTTATTTATCGGTATTACGAGACACGTGCTTTTCCATTTCCGTTTATTAAGGAAAACGTTTCTCGGTAAAAACATTGTTGTCTCAAAATTATAATGAAAATCAGTTTGATGAGAAAATGAAAAGGAAAGAGAGAGAGAGAGAGAGAGAGAGAAAGATAGAAAAAATAGGAAAGTATGTCAGTTCTGATTCTGATTATTTTCAGAGGTCGGAGAAGAAAAACATCCTGAGGAAAGAAAAGGCGATCCCTTATACGTAAGGATGCGAGTGCGTAGGAGAAGATACACGAAGCGGTGACGACACACGGATTTGTCTCGACATGAGGCTAAGTCCAATTTTTTTATCATGCGCCACGGCGAGCTGGCTCGGTCCTGCCGAGGCTATTCGAAGTCCTTCTTATTCGAAGGACTACGAATTATCAACGGAGTTCTTCCTGGTGCCGTCGGAGGATACGGCCGATAGAAATGGTTTAGCTAGCGTGGCTAGCGTTATCAGCGTGCCAGCACCCAATAGAACCGTATCCGTCTTCAGAATGCCAACGAGGAAGGGCCAAGAACGCGAAACCGAATCTACCAGGCCACCGAGCTCGCGTTTCCTTCTCAGACAACGACCTTGGGCTCTTCCCCTTGCAGCCCTAAGTGCCGCAGCGATGCTTCTTATGGCTGGTTTCGAGGTTTTCGTACTTCTCAAGGTTGGTCAATGCTCCAAACGGAAAATCAAATTAACATTTTATTATTTATTTTTCTGTTTTATTTTTCTTTTTTTCTTTTTTTGTAATTTAAAGTAATTAAATAAAGTATCGGTATTTATCATTTTAAATCATCTTTGGACATAGACGAAAGAACATCGAGTTCTAAAGAAATAAGATTCTGACCGAGATTTTCCATTGATCCTAAACCATAGTTGTAATATACTATTTTCGATTGAATTTCTTCGACAAGCTCCGATAATCTAAGAGAATTTCGCCGAGACCTAGGCCTAGTTTGTTCAACGTTTCTCCGTACGACGTGTCTCGTCTAGGTTGCGTATTGCCACGCTCCATTGGGCCACGAGCAAACGAGTCGAGAAAGGCCGTGATAGTAAAACGAGTTTGTTCGCTATCACACGCGTGAGACGTAGACGCTCTATTATTATCATACCATTACTATCTCGTTACCGTTCTTGTCGTTAGAGGAAGTTGCCGATTACGCTTGCACTTTTACGGTTACTCGTTCAATCTCAACGAGCAATAATATAATTGTATGTATATACCGTATTTATATATATATATATATATATATATATATATATATATATATGTATGTATGTATATATATACATAATATATTCTTTATTATAATTAGAGAAATTAATCTACGCTCATCGGGAAAGATAATTTGATTTAATTTGCTTACGATTATGGCGCGTTCCTCCATATATAATCTGGAGCAAAACGGTAGCTGCTTGTTTCATATTCGTTATTTACCTTACTTGGAATCACGCATAATGATTCGAATATCAAATCGAGATCGATGATAAAACGATGATATTACCATTAATTTAATCGGCAGGAAGGTTTTTTTCTCTCTCTCTCTCTCTCTCTCTCTCTTTCTCTCTATCCTTATAAAAATATATTCCTCGTGAAAATAATATATTCATAATGTATTTTAGGCAAGAGCAGCAGCTCCAAACAGACGTCACTTGTTCCTAGGCCAAGCCCTTTTACTTGGTCTTTTTCTTTTGGCTGGACTCTCAGCTGCAGCTTCTCTCAGCCAAAATCCTCTCTCTTGTGCAGCCTTCAGACTAGTCGGTTTACCAGCGGCCCTCGTATTTGCGGCCCTTCTCGTCAAATGCGTCTTCCTTCTTTCATTGAACAGCGGTGTCTATTTACCAGCACCTTATCAAGTTAGTAATAATTATCAATGAATAATAATTAGTAATAATTATCAGAATATTTTTAATGTTTCCAAAAATTCAAAGATTTCCAGAGATAAATGGAAATTTGATTCTATTGGCAAAGATATATAATTTGTTATTGCGGTTTCGAGAAAGGTTTTTATATTTAAGAGTATCAAAGAGATCCGGTCTTGTTTCTTGATCTGCGGTAAAGCGATCACGCGAGCGCTCGATATGAATGAAAAGCTTATTTGTAGTTGTGTATAGGCAACACGTATATACAATAGTGAGTTAATGTATAGAAACTCGTGGGACGACTTAGACCGTGAATACTCGGAATTTTTCACGTTCGGTCTGTGCCAACGATCAGGATGCCAATGGTATACGACTATTCGCGCAAAAGCAACGTGTAACTATCATTGACAGATTGGAAAGTATATGCATATATATATATATATATATATATATATATATATATATAAACGCACGGTTGAATAATTCTTTTTACTTCACCGCAGGCTTTGGTACTGGTATTTGCTGTACTGGTACAAGTAGCTATCGTCGGCCAATGGTTTTACGGAGAACCACCCGCGGTTATACAAGTTCAAAATGTGGATCAGAATGGTCCTCTATTGGGTTGCAAAACTCCCCTCGGACAGACAGTGGCTTCCCTAGGGTAAACTTTTGAAATGTAACTTTTGGGCAGATACATACGTGACATAGTTTAGAAATTATGAATATTACGAAAAAAAAAAAAGAAAAAGAAACTATTGATCTTTCATTACTTTCATTTTTTATTTTAGATATCCAGGGATATTGTTAATAGCGGTTGCCTGTTTAGCCGTTCGAGCACGTGGCGTACGTGATAATAACAGGGAAGCTGCTTTTATCGGACTCGCCGTTGGTCTGTCATTGCCGATTTGGATATCAAGCGCAATTGGCTCTACAGTAGCCTCCTCCGAGAGCGATAAGGAGGCGTGGCTGGCCTATGGCCTCCTTACTACATCGTTCCTCGTTTTTTTGACGATGTTCCTGCCGAAGGGTCGACAATTGGCTGCACTTGGTCGTGAAGGACCTACAACCGTCATTCGAGATCGCGATGATGCACTCAGCTCTCTACCTGGCAGCGGCTATTCTCCTTCCTTTTTCCATTTTAAACCTGCTGAGGCGTCCTTGAAGAGGAAGATGCATTATCACAGCGCTGGTACGTTAGAATAAATGAATTTCGACGATTTCACCCGATCCTTCGTAAATTTCTCTTGTTGTTTTGCACGCACACTTGCGTTGCGCGATTACGTTTCTTTCTCAACTGCGATGAGTTTCCTTTCGATTCGCATCTACGATATCTGATTCTACACGGTAAATTTAGACCTTAGGCATATCCGAAGTATAAACGAATTAATGGGCATTTGGAAAGGACGTAATCCGTTCGAAAGGAAAATATTGAGAATCACTTTCACACGTTTTCGCTGCAGATCGTGTCGCGCTGGTCTCATCGGGAATACCTGGTTGCAGCGCTTGCAGACACGGGGGAAGTCCAATATATTCCGATGGTAAGTCGTCGTGCGTTCAATTCTACAACAACGATTTGAAATGATCGTTTTGTCGTTTTTTTCATATCAACTTTTTTCCTCGTTTGACGCTCCTTCGATCAAGATTCTCTCGATTCATCATTTATCGAATATCTAAACCCAGGCATTCTTGGTATTTTTCGCTTAAGAGAAAATTCCATGATAAATTTACAACGCGTAGTAACGTGTAATAAAGTCGCTCTCGACGCCTTCAAGGCGACATGTCGCCTCTTCTTGCCGTGCATTTTTCTTCAACGTAATTGGTTCCTCGTTTACGCTCTTGACTTCTCGCGACCTTCAACTCGTAGGGATCAAACGAAAGGGAAGAAAAATCTTGTGCGATGGCTAGGGATGCAAGAGAAAGACAAGTAAACAGCAGAGAGAGAAACAGAGACAGAGAAAGAGAGAGAGAGAGAGAGAGAGAGAGAGAGAGAGAAAGTTCCAAGACGAGGGTCAAGCACTTCTTCGGCGTTTAAAGGAAGAAGAGGGGAAAAAGGATACCGTTAGATCGGACGAACGACATCGTCGAATGGCCTGCAAGTTGCGCTTTCGCTCTTAAAAAAAAACAAAAAGGAATGATCATTTGTATATATGTATTAACATATTTTCCAATTTTAATTTCGCTCGATAATTTGGATTCGTGTCCGAATGAATTTGTTAACAAATTAAAATATTAACAATGTAGTTATTATACTACTTGGATATGTAGATTCGTTTAAAATTCATTTCGATGATAATTATCCTTTCTTTTTGGTCTCGATTAGTCAATAATTACGTCAACGTTCTAAGTATTTTATTCAGGTCGAAAGCGTAAAACGCAAACGAGAAGCTTCATAATGCGATACGTCTCTCTTTACCGTAATGTTCATTATTACGAGCAAGGCGTGGAATATACTGGAAATTACGACCTAAAGGTCACTAGCCCCTTGGCCATTCACTTAAACACATCAAACCCCTCTCGCACCTACTTCAGAGTTTTTATATGACTTTTTGTTTTTCTTTTTTTTTTCCCCTTCTTTTTTGCTTGGCGAGGTGAAGGAACGGGGCGGAACGGGGCGCGGGGAAGCGGAAAAGGGGTGGAGGGAGAGAACGAAATAATGAATCTTTTGATGAGACAGAGCTGCGATTAAAAACCTGCATGTAAGAGACAACGGATTAATCATAGACGATCATGATGCGAGTTCTTTGATAATGATACTTTAGAATCCTTTCAAAAGGAATGACTTTGTTTTATTTGTTTTTTTCCTTATTGATTTGGATTATAACGATATATATATATATATATATATATATATGTGTGTGTGTGTGTGTGTATATACGTACGTATGTATAATGAGAAATGTGGAATATTTATTATACTGTATACCCACGGAGGGACATATTACGAGCTATTGGAGAAGTATGAAATGACGTTTATGGTCAGCCGCATAAGTAGAACACTATTATCGATGTCAGACATCGATAAACCGCATTAATAAATTGTACTGTGATCTTTTACGTTGGTCATATTTTATTAAATATTTCTAGTTTATTATTACAACGAACAGAAGATTTTTTTTTTTTTTTTATTTTTTTTTTATTATAAAAGATCGACATTTTGGCAATTATTTCTAATATTTTCGTTTAACAAAATATACTTTATATTAAAAATTGATCTATACGTGTATGTGATCTGGATAAGTTCAATTATTTTTATTAAAAATCTTTGTGTATTTGAAGTTGATTATTTGATAATTTTAAAAATGGAAATATGCGCTGTATATTAGAAAATACTTGTACTACTTAAATAATATGTATGTTTTCTCTTCCTCGTTTTTCAGAGGTTCATGGACCGATGGAGACGTTTGTTCTACCTACCGGTATGTATTTAAGGCCGGAGGATGCTGGAAATCTCTACACGACTCTATCAGCGAATCCCAACGTATTTTTCCAGAGAGCTACGCACCCGGGGATGATGTATTGATCCCTTCTTTTAATCGACGCGAAAGAACTTTATTCAAATATTTGAATTTAATTTAACGAGAAGATCCGCGGCTTTATAATTCTTCGCGTTAGATTACGATCAATGATCGAGATAATTACATCGATTGTAAATATTTACGTTGCATTTAGTATTTGACAAGTTTAGTCAATGTCTGTACGAAGAATAATATTGAACGTACGCCGAGTGATATGTTTGTGCGAATAAACATCTTTCTTTTATATAATATACAATTTTTTATATTACATTGTTTTTTCATAAAAAGTGAGCCACGAGTTTCGTACTATAAAATAATCATTTCAATTAATGACAAATGATGATAAACCATTGGATCATTCAATTTTATTAATTTTTAAAAAATTAATTTTTTATATTTTTGACGGATGAGTGAAAAATTAATAAACTATTTTATTCGTCGATCGTTATGAGACAGAAAGCATTGATTTTTTTTCTTTTTTTTTTTCTTTCTTTTTTCTCTCTTTTTTTTTTTTTTTTGACGAATGTTTCACGTACGAATAAAAAGATATTGCATATACACGATGGCAGATATTACGATAATTAAACTTTAAGTAAATAAAATTTGAAAGTCGATTTAATGGGGGATATGTGATGTAAAGAAATGTTTGCAAAAATAATCGATATAACTGCGAAAAAATAATGAATAAAGAAGGAGTATAGATCGGCTTTTGATAATTTAAAGAGGATCGTGCTAGGGCACCAACGACAGGTTGCCGTTTTATGTCACGTGGTTACAGTTAAGCGGGGAAAGGTCTTCCCGTGTTGCTTGTTTCGAAATGTCAACAATTATCAACAATATGGCCTTGTGAAATAATCCGTATGTGGTAATAGCCAAACGTTTTTGTGCAATTAATATTGAATTAATTTATAAGAGTATAGCTCGATGGACTTCGATTGATACGTACACGTAATACGAACAGCATTAACGATATGCACCATCCTAACCTTAAATTTAGAAATCATCATCAGTTTCACTAAGATAATAAAAATCTTTCAAAATTGTACATAACGGTAAACGAAATGGCAGGACAATTAGAAAGACTAAGGTAAGTTAGGTTTTAATTGATTATGTTTATGCATTTGTAAACAATTAAAATTAATCTTAATTGCAGAAAAAATAAATGTTGCAGTTAAACTAAAACATTTGTTTAAAAATGAAATTGTTAATCGAATTCTATATGCTTATTTATTTTCTCTTATTGTTAAGAATTTACTTTGTTACGTGGAACGTGGCCACTAAGTATCCTGTACAAGATTTGCATCAACTTTTAAATATTACACATGGAAATATGAAATCTTTACCAGACATATATTTTATTGGGTATGTTTAATAATTTTAATGGCTAAAGAAATTGTTAGAAAAGTGAAATTGATTATATTTTGTATTAGACTACAGGAAGTAAAGGCACAACCTCAGAATATGGTATTAGATATTATTTTTCAAGAGGATCCATGGACCAAATCGTTCAGGCAAGTTTTTACAGAATTATAGTAATAATTTATCTATTATATCATGACAATTAAATGTTTTTAACCAATATAAATTCTATATGCCAACGCTAATAATTACAGAGAAGTATTAAAAGATTTCGATTATGTGAAAATCCGTTCTCAACGGTTACAGGGTCTTGTTTTAAATATGTTCTGTTTAAGAAAACATATTACTCATTTAAGATTGGTAGAAGCACAATATACGAGAACAGGATTTGGTGGAATGTGGGTAAGAGATAGATACTATAGTTTGTATATATACAAATCATTTTTTTTCAAAAAGAATACATGTATTTATACATATATACATATGTATATATATATATATATATATATATATTTTAGGGTAATAAAGGTGCCGTAAGCATAAGATTAAATATATATGGCGTTAGCATTTGTGTAGTAAATACGCATTTAACGCCTCATGACCATCTATTAGCAGATAGAATAGCAGATTATAATACTATTCTTAGAGAACATTCTTTTAGTGCGCCTGACACATCAAACATTTTATATCATGAGTTTGTATTTATTTCTATATGCATATTAATTTCTATGTTAAGATAATGGAAAATTTGTTTATATTTTCTTAGTTATGTATTTTGGATCGGGGACTTGAATTTTAGACTTCATGGGGAAGATCTAACTGCAATTGATATTGATTTATTGGTTAAAAAAAATAAATTGGATCTACTTTTGGAAAGAGATCAATTGAAATTGGTGATGAAGAATGGCGATGCATTCGCAGAACTAAATGAAAACAATATTGAATTTGCTCCTACGTACAAATTTGAATTTGCTTCGCAGGAATTTGATCTCAAGTATATCACGATTTATACGTCTTATGAATAAATTATTAATTTAATTATAAGATTATGTTAACGATTCATAATTTGTATTTGAATATTTCTATTGTAGACGCCGGCCATCTTGGACAGATAGAATTTTGTATAAAGTTAATGCAGACGTATATGACGATGTTACATTAAGCGCCCTACAACTTAATTACAAGAGTCATTCTAATTACATTCAATCTGATCACAAGCCTGTAACCGGTGAATTTGATATTATGGTATTGAAAATTGTTCTTTCCTTTTTTTTTTCTCTCCCACATATATTCCTTATTTTGTACACATACATTTAAATATATTTATTTAGATCAGGCCAAATGTGGAAGACCATGGCGTAGAGTTTCAGCCAGTTTCTGCTTGGTTTATAGACGAAGAAAATTCAGTATCGTATAAATTGATTGGAGATGTAAGACCAGTAAGTGGAGATTGGGTGGGTCTTTTTCATAATCAATTTTCTAGTTTAGATGAATATATCGTCTATGAATATGTTGTACGAGGTAAGAAGAGATACAATTTATTTGATTTATTTTATTAATATTTTTATATGTTGTCAAATAAGTTTTAATTACTGTTAGGTAGAACAGCAGAAACTTCAGAAGTGGAATCTTCCGAACCAATAACGGAAAGAATATTTTTTAGCGATTCGGCCCTTAGAATTCCTGGAATGTATCGTTTAGTTTATGTAGCGCAACGCGGTGATCTCAGAGGAATTCTTGGTATGAGTCCACCATTTCCAGGTCATCGCAGACCACTTTGATTGAATCTCTTCTCTAAATCCAGACAAATTAGTTGAATTATTTTCACGGTAATCTATAATTTAGGACTATTAATGAAAATGTTTTATCGGTATATGATACGAATCAGTTTGATTTTGATCATTAATTTTAATTAACGGGCCTAAGAAGAATAATCGACCAAAAGGATTTACAAATTCTTTCTTTTTTTATGAATATAGAGTAATATATAAAAAAATAATGACAATTACGATTAAGAAAAAGAAAAGAAACATAAAATGTACGAATAATTTGTTCATTTTCGGCATGTTAGTTACGTTAGAAATCGTATCGTTTCTAAATGAATTACAAACTTTCTCTTATAATATGAAAATTGGTTAATCAAGCGATATCAGTGGAACTTTTAGAAAAGGTTGAATAATTTTTAAATGCAGAAACAATTGATTTGATCTCATTTGACATATAATTACAAGAACAAATATTTTTTATTAATAAATGATACCCAAAATAGGAATAGTATATCGTACTGTTTAAATATCGCTTTTAAATGCCTTAACCATAAAAGGTTAATCGAATACTTATTTCCTGCTATTGTGATAATTCCATCGAACAAAGAAACATAATCTATAATATTCGTGTTGAAATTTAATGGAGGAAAATATCTGGCATAATATTATATATATATATACATAGTTATTATATTATTAGATATTAGACAATTTTGTTTATAATATTTTTATGTTATTTTTGGTACCTGGTTAATGCTTCTGAGTTTATTGCTCGGATGCACTCGCACTTAATTACCTTATATCTCGAAGAGCTTATTAGAGTGAATTGACGCATTTTATAAATGTAATCAATTGTTGTAATCATATATGCACGCGTGCACTCTTTTGAGACATTTTAGATCATTCGTTATTAAATAACGAGGCTTATTGACTGGATATGTAGGTCAATGTTATGACTTGCTATTTTAAAATTATATACCAGTTCAGGTTTACGATGTGTATGAATACAAAATAATAAATATATACAATGATATACATACATATATTATATATGTATATATATATATATATATATATATACACGATATATATAACGATGAAAATAAAATGTAACAGTATTTTTTATCAGTGCATTTCATTGCTGAGTAAACCTTTATTCATTAAGTAGAGGCATAAGATATTATTATAATTCGTATAAATATTTTTATTAAGAAAAATATTATCATTAACATATTTACACGATCGGTTGTATTTAAATAGATTTACGTTATATAAATAAATAATAATAATTGTCAATTAGACGTTGAATAATATTAAAATAGTGTATAATATATTGTAATGAAGTAACGATAACAAGAATATGACGATGTAATTTACATGATTTCTTCAAGGTCTGTTTACAAGTTAAACGATAAAACGATCATTTAATAATAAAAAGAGAGATCATTTAATAATGAAAATGCTAAAATTAATGACATATTACTTCTAGTGGTTAGATAACAAATGTACAGATACATAAATAACACTCAGTTATACACCAATATAGCTGAGCATGGTGAGAAAACATGTTGTTATTAGATTGTTGCATAATTTCTTTAGCATTTTCTTAAAATACTCTTTTATGTTTGAATTTTTTCCTTAAAAATAACGTACAATAGAATAAACGTACACTTTTGCAACAGATCAAAAAAAAAGAAATATATATATATATACATTAAAATTTAACATAAAAGAACATTCCTAATTATATAATAATTAAATTTATTAAATAATTATATCAATTCTAATTTTCATGTTATCAGTACGTTGTCGAATTAAATTTTGACATTAAAAGTATATATATATATATATATATATATATATATATATATATATATATATATATATATATATATATGTACATTAAATTTAATCGTTTTAATATAAAACACGAGACACAAATACAGTTGTCAATTACGTAATACCAAATGTAGTCTTTATAAAGGTCAACTTATCACTTATTTATGAGGGCCAGCGATATTTTCTTTTTTTTTTATATTTCTTTCTTTCTTTTTTTTTTTCTTTTTTTTCTTTTAATTTATGACCGTAAGTAAACTAAAAACAGCGGTATCAGGTTGTGGTTCAACGACATCGATACCACGAAATCTTTGTATTCTATACCAAATAAAGTCTCTAGCTGGTCTACGAAGTACAAAGAGACCAAAAACAAGAAGACCTTGTAAAGCATTCACTAGATCGTAGACGGACCAATCGAAGGGATTACCACCGGTAAACCATGATATCAATTCCATGGTCCAAGTTAAACTCATCAATGAATATAATACTATGCAGACTATAAACGTTCTCTTCAAACTATGAAACATCCTTTGGTCTTGCCGATCGGATTCCAAATTTCTGGCTAATCGTCTAAGCGATAGATCTTTTTGGTATCGTCTTATCGTTGTTCCCGTTAAGATAAAAAATATTAAATTGACTAGTAAGAGCAACCCAACTGGCACAAAAAAGAATGGCATCGTCTTGATGTCCGCTATAATAATATATATATATTTAATTGTTGAAAGATTTTTAATTGTTATAAAATATTGTTATGAATTATTATTTAATGGACACTTGAAAGAACTTACGTTTAAACCAACAGTTGTCGTTTTCGCTAATGTCGTTTGGTTTTATGTATATCATTGGTATCGTTGGGTTGAGATCCATTATTATAGATAAAAGAATAAAAATACCAGAAGATCCCCAAGCCCATATCGAGTAATAAAAAAAGAGTACATTAGGTTTTATTCTTTGGTAGGCAACATGATGAACGTGATTTCTTATTAACAACCATGTCTCGATGCACATTACGTTCAACCAGAAATAACATGCCACGAAGGAGAATTCAATGACGAAGGCTGTAAAAAAGAATCTTTCGTTTAATATATTAATTATAAATAATAGAGCATGATATTACATCAAAATGGGAAAAGGAGAGCAATGAGTTGATAATCAATTTAATTATTCTTATTACGTTCGTTCGGTTATACCTTAAAGAGAATGAAATATCGATAGAATTTCAAATTGATCGATTTTTTTTGTTAAACTTACCTATGCATATACATGTATGACCTTCCCAATGTACACCGCCAAGTTGCGTAATGGCTAAACCGGTGAACGCTAAAGCGAGACATCCACAATAATGACAAAGTATTTTTCCATAGATATCTCTCAACCTGGGCGTTATTGAAAAGGCTATTATGGTGAGTATTAAAAATGGTACGGATATTAAAAGTCCACAGGCATAAAATATTATTCTAGCGTCTGCCATTAATATTTTATTATCTAAAATAAGAGAAATCGGTAACGCGTAATTTTTTTCTTTTTTTTTTTTTTTTTTTTTTATTGTCTTGAAGATTTTAACAATGACGTTCATGTTTCGTTGAACGTTTATCAATTTATATACCTTTCGGAAAGCACATCACTATTATCAGACCTAACGTTGGGGTGATTTCCATGCAATAATCTTGGCCAGGCATGAGGATTCGAGGAACAGAGTCGGGTAAAGAAATTGAACCGTTAAGTAAAAGATAATGATCTTCTTCTTGATCGTTTTGTTGGATTACCAAGACTCTGAAACAAAAAAGAAAAGAAAAGAAATAAAAGAAAAAAAAAAAAAAAGAATGCTTCTCAATAAAAATAATTTGATATTGTTAAACGCGGAGAAGTTAATGCGAACGATTCTTCTTCCTCGTATACCGATAAAAAAAACCCCAAATATATTTATTCGATGATTGTTTTATCGATTGGAAGACGATCACGGCACATTCCAATGAATCGTTAAAAAATATATGATAGGTTTACGTAAGAATACAATGATAAACTCTACGTTGAAATTGATTACGATGATACTTGGTGATACTTGATCCGGTCGAACATTGATAAGCCCGAAGAAATAATAATTCTTCTTTTCTCTTTCTTTCTTTTCTTTTTTTTTTCTTTTTCTTTTTTTTTTAACGATAGATAAATAATATTCTTCATAAAAAAAACCTACATGCAACATCGCGTTTATAATCAAGATCGTTTTTCTTTTCTCTATCTCTTTCTCCCCCCTCTTTCTCTTCACATTTCGAATAATGTGATGCCCGTTAGAAAACACATCCATCACGTTTATCGAAAATATTAATCTTTCATTTTATTTCACACTTATCGAATTATTTTATTATTTATTGATAAACAATGAAAAATATTAAGTTTTTCTTATCGTTAATAAAAAATAATACCTCTTTGTGTGACAAGGTTCGCCAACGAGCGCAACGAAACGTTTACGTTCGTTACCTGGTAGCCAAATACCAGATGAATTATATTCATAAAAAGGTGGTGAGAATATTAATTCCGATGTATTCGATGGAATGCATTTCCTATTTTGATCTTTATTTAAAATTAATATTCGATTCGTCGGACAACATTTTCCAACTAATGGTAGATCTTTATAATCTTCTGGTATGGACGTATCATTTTGCTGTGAATGAAAGAAAATGAAATACAATACATTTTAAATTAATATTTGAGAAAGTTTTACGATGAATATAATTAATTCATTGGGATATAAATTAAAATTCACGTAGATAGTATTTTTACGAGAACAAATGTAAATCAATAACATTTCCGTGATAAAAATTTCATTTAAAGTTAAGGTGCATATAGAATTGTGAAAAAAATCGAATTTCATCGATTCAACTCTTTAGAATTATTATGCGATTACGTACTGTATATATACACAAACATACATATACCGCATAATTTATGTACTCAGTATTGAGTTAAAATTTTGTAATGAAATAAAAATCAACGTACCAATGATATAGAATGAATGACAGGCATTATACTCTCGACGATAATTAGTCTTGACATAAGCACGAAGAGTAAAAACGAAGTTGTTAAGTTGTGCATAATACTGCACAAATTTCTTTTCGAATTGCTTAGTCGATGCATGTCGAATTTCTTTTCTCTATCTTTCTTCTTTTTTTTTTTTTTTTCTATTAAGAAATACACTCAAAGAGAAATTCGTTCACCTTTCGGACGATTGGCATTAATAAATCTTAAGAAGACCATTTGTCGTTTATGAATGACTGACATATTGTTCAAACAATTTTTCTTTTCCTTTTTTTTTTTTTTTTTTTTTTCTTACAATCAACAATCGACTCGTTTCGTGTTTCTTTCGTCGATTTTTTTTCTTATTCTTCGGTATCTTCCGTTTCACCTTGACATTTTCTTCACTGGACTATCAGTAATACATATTAATGTCAGTTATATTAGATTTTCAAATGGATATATTAATGGACATATATTCCATTGAATTATTCTTGATTACGACGCTTTCAATGGACGAGCTAAAGTTCTTCGTTTAGTTATACCTTTTCTTATATCTTCGACAATAATTTAACACACACCTTTTCGATGCACGCGGACAAACTTACCAATCAGATACATTCGAGTTCTCGATATTATCTGACTCGTTCGACGTTGAAAAGTACGTTTATAAAGTGCAAATTAATGACTTCATCTTTCCGGTATCTCGAAAAATTCGGCGTGGGCAATCTTCTTAGAATATCAAATTCAGAGAACGTTATTCCTAGAGATGAAAGAGAGAATAGGAATGAATGAATGGCCAATGACTTGGAAATTCTGCTATTTCTTTTCTTGATCACGTAAGCTGTCGTAACAAATCGAAAAAAAGTCTGTCGAGTGTATATAGTAAGCCACGAAATACACGTGCCTTTCAGATTTCGCTTTTTTTCTTCTTTTCTCTTTTTTCCTTTCTTCTTTCCTTTTTATTTTTTTCTTTCTTTTTTTACCGGAATGTTTGCTTTGACTGTGAGTAAGAATTCGGGACGAAGATGAATCGATAGAGATCGAGGGAGCTGTTCTATTGATTCAATCTGTCTTTCGGAAAAGAAAAAAAAAAAAGGAAAAAAGAAAAAAAACAAAAAAAAAAAAAATAACAAAAACCTAATATAACACACGTGTTGGATTATGATATTCGTGTATTAATTTTCAAATGACTTTTCTTGTATGTTTCTGATAAATTTGATCAATCGTAAAAAATAAATATAGGAAGTAGGTGTAATAATTCGCACTTTCTTTCACGATCGTAACCATTTCTCACGTTATATTCAAATACGTATTTTCATGAGAGATACGTCCGGTCTATCGAAATTGAATTAACCGATGACGCAGACACAGAACACGTTAAAGACACCGATTTCATGTAGTTTGCGGATCCACGTCTGCGAAGGCACTGGTCAGACTCCTCAAGACTCTCAAGGTTTTATCGTTTAGTGCTCGAGATCGTTTCTACGTATACAAAAAGAGATACCTACACATAGACTTTCTAAGATGATACAATATTAAGTTTGCCGTCGTTTCATTTCAAAATTTACAAACCTTTTCTATTATTCTTTCTCTTTACGATCACCATCGACGTTTGCTTTCATTTTGAAGATTTATGCAAGTAATTATGCTTTAACTATAATAAAGCAATGAGCTGAAATATACTAAGAACAACGTAAGTAAGTGGTTCATAGTAATCCTGTCTATTCTATTTTTGAAAAATGTTTCCATTTGAGATTTTATTGAATAAATATACGATAAAAATTCAAACGCTAACGTTATTTATTTTTTATATTAAAATTTAATTCATTTGATTTACTTTTTTTTTTTTTATTATTATTAATAAAGAGAAACAACTTTTAATTAACATTTTTTTAATCATTTTAATATTACCCAGTGTCAACTCACTGGAATATGAATGCAATGAATATGATTGATTCGAGAGTTTTAATTTTAAATTATAGACGAGTATATTAGAATATATTAGCGTATTATAATATGTGTTCAAAAAAAATTTAATTGAGATTAATCATTAGAATTAATCAAAAGAATTTTATGCGGTATGATTAAATAATTTTTTTTTTTAACGAAGTGTTATTCACTAAGCTATTGATAATGTTAGAATGTTCTTTTTCTCTTTTTTCTTGTTTTCTTTTTTTTTTTTTTAATCTTACTTTTATGAAAAGAATCTTCTCACGTATTATGTTATAAAATTCAATTCATAATTTCTTCTAAGATAACAGATATACGTAAAACTCAATAATTTTCAAGAAATAGGAATTTACATTTTCTTTACATTATATATTCATATTATATTTTGCCGATGTGTGTGTGTATTTTTTTTTTCTTTTTTTTTTTTTATACAAACTACACACATCGAAAGTTAGAAGCCATTATTACGACGTATTTCTTTCTATTAAATAATATAAATAAATCAATTAATTCTTATAAAAATCTATCATATGCATGTCGACAAATTTGAGATTATTCGTTGAAGATCTAACCTTTTCTCTATTAATTCACCTGTATAATAGAATTTCAAATTATATTAATACATATTATATCTAATTAATTGTTTTAAATTTAAACCTTATGCATATTACAATTGAATAAAATCAATGATTAAGCATATTTAACAAATAATCTTCATACATGTTACCGTCATATTATCGTTTAATCGTTTAACAAATCTTATCGTTCATTTGTAACTGTAAGAAGATTAAAATTAGGAATATTGATTAGTGATTGGAATCGAAATTATCGATTTTTTATCGAAATTACGAAATTCTTTTATCCTAAACCAAATTAAACCTCTAATCGGTTGACGAAGTACGAAAAGGCTGAATATAAAAACACCATGCAATATATTCACTAGATCCAAAGTTAACCAATCGAAGAAATAAATATTGGTCCACCAAGATATCAATTCCAAGGCCCAAGTTAAGGTCATAAAGAGAAATAATACTATGCAGATCATAAATGTTTTCTTCAAATTATAAAATACCATTTGTTCTTGCCGTACGGATTCTTGATTTATGATTAATCGTCTAAGTGCCAGATCTTTTTGATATCGGCTTATCGTAATTCCCGTTAGGATAAAGAATATTAAATTGATTAGCAAGAGAAATCCAATTGGAACGAAAAAGTATGGCATAGTTTTACTGTCCGCTGAAATGACATACGTATGTATATATAAGAAATATTTTTAATCGTTATAAAATATCTTTATGAATTATTATTTAATAAATAATTAAAAAAGAACTTACGTTTAAACCAACAGCTGTCGTTTTCGCTAATGAAGTTTGGCTTTATATATATCGTCGGTATCGTCGGATTTAGATCCATTATTAGTGATACAAGAATAAGAATGCCCGAAGATCCCCAAGCCCATATCGAGTAATAAAAAAAGAGTACATTAGGTTTTATTCTTTGATAGGCATCATGATGAACGTGATTTTGTATTAACGACCATGTCTCGATACACATCACGTTCAACCAGAAATAACATGCGACGAACGAGAATTGTACGACGAAGGCTGTAAAAATCGATCGTTTAATAAATTAATTATAAATAAGATAGAAAGAGAGAGAGAGAGAGAGATTATATCGTATTACTCCAAAATGGGAAAAAATAGAGCAATAACTTATGAATCCAAGTTAATTACTGGAACAACATCGTTCGACTCTCGATCCCTTTGTGAAATCCCGATCTAACTATAATTTAAAATTGATCATTTTCTAAACGTACCAATGGCCATGCACGTATCACTCGTCCAATGTACACCACCGAGTTGTGTAATCGCTAAAATAATAAATGCTAATGCGAGACATCCGCAATAGTGATGAAGTATTTTACCATAGACGTCTCTTAATTTAGGCGTTATCGAATAAGCTACTATGGTCAGGATTAGAAATGATACAGCTATTATAAGTCCGCAGGCATAACAAATTATCTGTGTGCCTGCCATCAATATTTTACTATCTGGAAGAAAAAAAAACGAAAAAAAAAAAAAAAAAATAAGAAAAGAAAATAAATAAATAAATAAATAAATAAATCGAAACGTGCATTTTTTTTTATATCCTTGACAATTTTACAATGTTAGGATATTTATTTTTAATTGGACGTTTTCACATTATTTACCTATAGAAGAGCACACCACAGTAACAAGATTTAACGTTGGTGTTACATCCATGCAATAATTTATACCAGGCATTAGCATGGAATGCTCATATAAAGGAAAATATATCGAGCCATTTCGTAAAAGATAATACGTATCATTTTCCGTATTTATGTCGAAACTGAAACAATATATTCAAATGATTAACAATCAACTTCAAATTATTAAATATTTAAGATTTAAAAATTTAATACGTCTGATCTATCATATATCCCGATGTAAAACTCTATTTCGTCGGAAATTGTCTTTACAATGATGAAAAATTTATCTCCGGAAAATTCTTATAAATATTATGATATAATTTACGTAGATAAATTTTTAGAAGTACACCATATAATGTTTCGCTTAAAATCATTTGCGACATGTTTATATCTTTTCTTTTCTGTTGATTATTAATATAATCGAACAAGCAAAGGAAATGATAATTAAAATTTATTGATTTATTACGTAGAACGAATGAATCGTTTGCTTATTTAAATAAAGAAAAAAGAAAAAAAGTTTACCTTTCATAACGACAAGGATAACCAATGAGTGCAACAAAACGATTAGCTTCTTCGCCCAAAGACCAAGTACCAGACGAATTGAATTTGCAAAAAAGCGGTGAGAACGATGAGACCGAATAATAGTTCGAAGGGACACATTTTGGACTTTGATCTTTATTTCGAATTAAAATTTGATCCATCGAACAACATTTCGCTATCAAAGGTAGATTTTGGTATTCTTTTGGTATAATAATCTCGTTCTTCTGTGAAAGAAGAGGAAAAGAGAAAAAAAAAAGGAAAAAGAGAAAAAAAAAAACAGAAAATAAAAATCATTTCAAACGAATATAAAGGTCTCGAAAATATTGAAAAGTGTTATCTACGAGAATGTACTTATGTAAATCAATAGCAATTTAGTAATTAAAATTTCATTCTTAGGCTCGCGATACACGTAGAACTGCGAAGAAAATCGAAGTCATCGGTTCGATAACGTATATAGATACTACATACTATTCATTCCATATACCTATCTGGCATTGAATAGAAATTTTTCCAATAAAATAAAAATTAACGTACCAATGTAATAGAATGAATAACGGGCAATAAACCTTCGACGATAATCAATCTCGATATTAAAAGGAGTCTTATAATTAACGGCACCAACGAATACGATGAATTATGCATAATTCCGTAGAAATGTTTTCGTCAAACTTGTAGCTTGATAATCGTCGAATTTCGTTTTCTTATCAAAATATTCACTGGTAGTTGGAAAAGATCATACAATTAGACGATTAATTTAAAGAAAACTTCCTGAAAGAGTTAGCGTACGTTCAACGATGAAAAGCGAAGACTATTATTAGTCGTCTAGTCATAAATCGGTATATTCCTAATCTTTTAATATTTTTCATTCAAGTTAATCGACGTGCCTAGGTATATACGTTTTATCTTGTCATCTATGGTGTCCTTTTCTTTTTCTTTCTTGGTATAGTTCCAACCACGTTGTGATACTATCACAGAGATTATCAGCGTGTGCTATTTCCGTATGAACACGCCATTTTTCTTATTAATGTTTTTTTCCTTATTGAACATAAACGCTTCAATAACAAAACTAAATCATTATATACATATATATATATTTTGAAAAAGGAGCTATTTGTTGGTCAAGTAATCTCTTATATATACGCCTCTACGATAATAATTTAACACAGACCTATTCTATATGTATATATATATATATATGTGTGTGTGTGTGTGTGTATATATATACGCTCGCACACAGAAACATGGACACAGTCAAATCTCACAGACGAATCATATCAATCATCGTATTAATTAAAAATATTATCTGTTAAGATGCAAGAAAGAATAAATAGTTATCGTGTATTTAAACGATCAATTACATATTAATTTTTTCTTCAGAGACACATTGACATTTCGTTTTCGTTTGAGAAACATGACGAAGATCAATAAAACTGTGCGTTCTATAAATCGAATATATCGTTCGAAGATAGGAAGACGACACGTGTACAACGAATTTCACGATTCATTTTTAAGTACGATTAAACAATACAATTAATGAGAATCCTTCGTAAAAAATAAACACAAAATATTATAATATTTCGATTCTTTTTTAAATTTCCATTAAACTTTTATAAATTATTCGCAAACATTCGCTTTGAGAATTTTTCTTAATGATTATGAGCGACAACGCGATAAAGAATATGATTTCGCGTAGTTAACGTTTCCACGATTGGAAAGAAACTGATCACTTTCCTTGAAATCTCTTTGATAAGTTCAATCATTCATGAGATATATAATATATATTAATCTTACGAAAGATATATATTAAAATAACACCATTTTCTCTTAGATTTTTGTTAAAATTTTTAAATCGAATATAGTATCGTCCCTTCAACTTTATAACCTATCCTTTTCTAGAAACGTAACATATTTCTTATCTTTCTTTATTTTTTTCTTTGTATTTATTTTTCTTTTTTTTCCTTTTTTTTTTCTTTTTTTTTTCTTCTTCATTTTAAGAGAAACATACAGAAATTTGATTTTATCAAAAGATAAAAAGTAATCAAAATATTCAGTGCTTCCAATTGACTCATCTAGTATATATTACGTATGTATATAGCATACGCTAGCATTATTAATTTTATAAGACGTCAAATAAAAGATCTCCCACTATGTTTTCATAAAATGTCACGCGCACTTTCCACCCACGTCACACGTTTGAGCGTTCATCTAGATTTTTTATGTTAAATCCTTTTTTACGTTGTCTTTTTAACTACGTTTCTTTGTTTTCTCTCTTTCTCGCTCTCTCTCTCTCTCTCTTTCTCTCTCTCTCTCTCTCTCTCTCTCTCTCTCTCTCTCTCTCTCTCTCTCTCTCGGTATCAATTGTAAGAATCAATACTTTCAAAGTATTCAAATGGTTGCTGTGGTATCAAGAAGGAAAAAAAATTCCCGCATTCAGGAAAAAACCTTGATTATCATCGAGCATACCACAAGTATATTTTCAATAATCACATTTTTCATTCTTGCGTCTTTTTTCCTTTTTCTTTTTTTTAGAATGAATTTATAATCTCGGTGCAGCTAGAAGAACCCGATCATTTGTGACCAGTTTATAAACGTAATCATTTATATATATATATGGAATAATTATATTTTCTCTTATAGACCGAAGTTGTAATCTCGGTAAAGCACAAAAATCCATTTATTTGTGACTTGTTTATAACTTAACCATTAACAACATTTTTGAAAAATGTTTAAACTTCGACGTAAATTTTTAATATTTATTTTACGCTCGACCAAGAATATTAATCATTCTCCGCGTATATTTAAAGAGTCACTACGTTGACTAGTTCATTATCATCATTCGACTTAATCTTCATAGATCTTTACAAACGTTGGAAATTTGTTCCGCGTTTTCTTACTTCATCGTACATGCTTTTCGTTCTCTATATAAAAAAAAAAATAAAAACTTCAATATACAGAATGTTTGTTGTAAACGAAAATGTCAATAATCCTTAGAAAAATATGTTACGATTGGATAATTGATCGATTATTTCTTTGTCAAAAAAAAAAAAGAAAAAAAAGAAGAAAACAAAGAGAGAAAAGAATTAAATTGAAAATAATTTTCGGATCATTGAATTTTTACGCAAATAAATTTACTATATCTATATAATTTTGTTTAACCTGAAATTGTTGATCGTTCCTAAATGTATATAATTTTCTCTCTCTTTCTCTTTCTCTCTCTATCTCACTCTGACGCATAAGTTTAAGAAATAAATATTAAGACAGTTCCAAAATGTTTTCGGATCGAAATAACTTCTGTATTACACCTCTTTCTCTGAATCGAGTTCGTTGAACACTTCAAACTAAAGTATTCCAAGACTTGATTTCGAAGCTAACAAAAACATTCTACAATAAATTTAACCATATGATTAAAACCACCGATCAAACGTGTTGCTGTGAAAATTGTGGAAAATATCGTTTATGCGAATCCAAAAATTCGGGCGCAATTCTTGACGGATTTTAATGAACGAGTTCTCGTTTTAAACAAAAAGTGCACTTTTTCAAATTACGAAAAAGATCTTTCGTACTATCTTTTTAATTTCTAAACTGTATTTTTATAGAGACAGTATTTTTCTGGAGATGATTTTTTTTTTTTGTCAAAAAGATAAAGCTTATATATCAAAAATATAATTAAAAAAGAAAAGGAATTTAAAGAATTGTTCTCGAATGTTTTCATGAAATAAGCAATTATGAAACAAGGAGCAACGAATGAATTTATATATTATTTCTAAAAGCCAAACATATATTTAGATCTATAGATTAGTATATATGTATATAAAGACTAACAAAACGAATTGAAAGACAAAAAGGTTAAGCTATGATGACTTGAATACTTGAAAATCAAATGAGTCGACTGTCGCTGACGTAAGCTATTGTTTTCAAAATTATTGGTAATTTTCTCATAGAAAATAAAAGTTACGATTGAATTTCATAAGAATATTTTTAATTTGTTCCATTTTATTTTTTTCAGAAATATATATATATATATATAGAGAGAGAGAGAGAGAGACAAAATAAATAATTTTTTTTAACGATACGTTTCATCTCAAATATTTCCTTTTCAATTATTAGAATTATGTATCATACAAATTTGGATAAAATCAAAATGTTATTCGACGAAGTATTCGTTTAATAAAATCCGATTAATCGTAAAATGTTTCTCGTTTTTTTTTTCTCTCTTTAATATTCTCATGGATTCGATCAACTGATACTTTTCTCTCGTACGTTTTTGCGCGGCTTTTGAAATTTTGCAAATTGTCTCTTACGAATATAAGTCCGCTCTCTAGGATAAAATGTAGCAAACTTTAAAGTTTTATCTATCGGTAATACAGAGCTCTCCTATGTTTTATTAAATATATACTTTAATAAATGTAACTTTTAAAGATTTCCATTGATCAAATTGAAAATAATATAGATGTATGTAAAATATTATTTATCGTAATATCTCCTATCTTAATTTATACGATTATCAATATGTCTATCTAACAATGTATTTCAATTTCAAAAAATGCAAATATATTCAAATGTCTTTGATAAGAAGCGAATAAAAACCGCATGGTAACTGTATAACCATTGCTTTGGTGTATCCTATATCACTATCCAGATACACTCTTGTGATTCCTTACACCAACTCCCTCGGATTACCTGATGGAAGCCATATAACCGACTTTATCACTACCAACTTAAGTTAGATAGCCGGAAACATTGATTTTCGGAAGGAACAGAGAAAAAAGATAGAGAGAGGGAGGGAGAGAAAGAGAGGAAAAATAAAAAAATAATTTTAACGTTTCCCCATTAATTACATTAGGCCGACAGAATTGATCAATTCGACTTATCCAATATAGATAAATAATAAATAAATGAAAAGAAAAAAAAAAAGAAAAAAAAAGGAATAAAAAGTGAATCTTTCCGAATCAATCAATTTAGCCAGTATCTATATAGATCATGTTGTTTAAACGAACAATAAGATTTTTTTCCCCATCTTTCTTTTTTCTTTTCTTTTTTTTTTCTTCTTTCTTTCGTAAAATTGTCGTACGAAGGAATCATATTGGCCTTGTTAAGAAGAAAATTGTCGCGAGTATCGCGCGAATCTCTTGGGTCTTGCGGTGACGTCTCCCTTCTACGTAAAGTACATTCGTTCAATGGCGGACGAAGTCCACGTGACCTTGTGCGGCTCACCTCGCGGCCCCCACGAACACCGCGAATGCGTAGAAGGAAAAGAAAATAAAAAAAAGAAGAAAAAAAAAAAAAGAAAAAAAAAAGAAAAAAGAAACAAAAAAGGAAAGAAAAAGAAGAAAAATACTACAAAAAAGAAAAAAAAACAAGAAAAAAGAAACGAGTAAGAAGAAGAAGAAGAAAAAGAGAAGAAGAGAAAGAAAAAAAGAAAGAAGAAGAAGAAGTAATAGAAAGAGAATCGTCACGACGTTGAGGGCGACGATGACGATGAGGAGAACGAGGACGTAACGTTTTCGTTGACGAAAAATGGAAAAGGCGGAAGTATGAAATTGGATTGAAAGTATGAACCGGTATCGACGTTATTGTAGCCATATTGGAAATGCGGATTGCATTTCGATCAATTTTCGTCTTTCACTCTTTATCTCTCTCTCTCTCTCTCTCTCTCTCTCTCTCTCTCTCTCTTTAATAATTTTTCCCCCTTCACAATTTAATCAATTAATTAAAATAAATATCTCCTTTGCTTTATATCACGATATTTCGTATTCCGCAGATTCCCCTAACATTTGCAATATTCGGTATTTTCATTTTTTTTTCCTGCATGAGGACATAGGGTGAGTTCGTTAAGCCACTTAATGCGTTTCTACGTGATTAAACCTCCCTTTTTCTTTCTCCGTCTCTCTTTCTCTCTCCCTCTCTCTTTCTCTCTCTCTCTCTCTCTCTCTCTCTCTCTCTCTCTCACTCTCTCTTTATCTTTTTCAAACAAATAAACTAGTTACGAAGACACATTAACACGACTATTCTAGAGTCGTGACGCAGTAAATGTAAAATCGGTATAAAAGTGCCAGCACGACCGACAATCTTTTACCGACTTTTTTTTTTTCATTGTGGCATTAGCAAGAGCCGTATTGTACGGATGCTATTCGTGTAAGTAAGGTACGTGTAGACGACGCCATAATAGAATCATTTCTGATACGCTTTATTTTATATTTATTTTCTTTTCTTTTCTTTTCTTTCTTTCTTTTTTATTTCTTTTTTTTTTTTTTATGTTTCCTTTCTTTTTTTCTTTTCTTTTCTCTTTCTTCTTCCATCATACAAAAAAGATTATACGATTGTAAGAGATACGATATGATACGTTTCAGATACGAATGGTAATAACAAAATCATCCAAACATGGTACGCCGTTTGACGCCATTATAATTGAATTTACCTTCGGTGTATATACGGTGTATATACGTGTACGTATACGCGAGTATGCATATATACAGGTTGTATTTCCCCTCCCCCCGTTATCTTCTCTCTCTCTCTCTCTCTCGCTCTCTCTCTTACTCTTTCGCTCTGTATTACCTCCCCTTCCCTCCTCTCTTCTCTTTCTCATCACCAGTCTCTCTCTCTCTCTCTCTCTCTCTCTCGCTCTCTCTTACACACACTCAATCGCTCGCTCACTCACTCACTCACTCTTTATCTATCTCTACTCCTCCTATTCGGCTCATTCCATGGTCGGTGCTCCGGTCGTGAACAGCCGGCTCGGAGTAAGGGGTAAGAGTATACAGTATCGACCCAAGACATTTCGTCGCCTTGAGGATATATCAAGCGGAATTTTCCATCGACATAACGATCCCAGCTAGGCTTTATTCTTCTAAAACAAATAATTAATTATAAAGTTGCTTTAGCTAATGTAAAAAAAAAAAGAAAAAAAAAAACTTTGAGTTTAATTATTGCGGTATGTATTAATTTACATTGTCATTATTTTATATTCTTAAATTAATTATTTCGTTGAAAATGTATTGGAAGCGCGACCGGTAGCGATATTTATGAATAAACAAATCAAGTCCCGATACTTTCTCGTTTACGTAAGTTGATTAATATTAAAAAATCGTATAATGTCTGAATGAATAATTTCTTTCGATTACAGAAGATGAATGAATAAATGAAATTGATTTATTAATGTATCAGATACATTCATTGGCCTTATCATTTAAAGTTATTAAAAAGTTTTGAACAAATTTAAGAATTCTTCTTTTTTCTTGGTGATTTTTAACAGTTAACAAGTTCGATTGTAATTTGAATAGGGAGCGGAAAAAAGGAAGAAACGAGGTACCGGGAATAGAGACGTCCCTGTATCACGCTCCCGCGGAGCGGGGGTGGTGGTGGTGGTAGTGATGGTGGCGGCGGCGGCGGCGGCGGCGGCGACGACGGTGGTGGTGGTGGTGGTGGTGGTGGTGAGGAAGGCAACAAGGAGGCACAGCCAGTAGCTCCCAGGCAGTGAGACCGCGCGTAACGATGTATAACCGGCATCCGTTGGTCCCACGGCGTTATGTCATAGATGACAATCCATCGATGTGAAATTTTTAATATGTCTTTGATATCGGAACTCAAGGTCAAGGATAACGTGAGTGTTTTAAACCTAAATTATATCTTAGAATACGAACGAGCACTTGACACTACGCCGTGCGGATCGAATACGTACCGTTTCACGCCAAAGTATTTTCTTTCAGGTATACAAGAGGAGTCGAAAAAACCGTATTTAGAATCTTTCACATAAATTATTTGGGTATTTAGTACCTGGTATTATTCAGTGTCGAGTAACGAGCTACCTTTCTTGCTGCTATTACCTGCATCGTAGGTAGAAGAAGAGGAAGAAGAGCTTGGGCTGAGGTGAATTGGTCGAACACAGTGCTGCCAGTTGCAAGCTCTTTCTCTGTCTCTCTCTCTCTCTCTCTCTCTCTCCCTCTCTCTTACTATCTGTCTGTCCCTCTCCCTCTATCTATCTCTATCTCTCGCTATCTCCCTCTCGCTCGCTCGCTCGCTCGCTCGCTCGCTCGTTCGCTCACGCTCCATCTATCTATCTCTCTCAACGGAGTCGACGCCGAAAGCTCGATGCAAATCGACGCCGTTGAATCTCTTCGATGAAGATCGACGTTAGCGTCGGTGGTTTTCCTTCTCTCTATTTCCCCTCTCTGTGTCTACGTGTCACGGTTCGATAGCCAGATGAACGTCGCCGACCCCAGCAGCATCATCAGCGTTGGCGTGTACCTGGAGAATATAGGAAGTACGTCCTCTGAAACGGTCGACCGCTCTGCTACCGGATGTCAACGAACTCCTCGTAAAGAAGAAGCTTTCTCGTGCATGGCAGAGAAAGAGCTGAATTTTTACGACGACGCTAAAGCTATTCCTAATTTTTTCGATGGGGACGATAGTTTTGGTAACACGACGATACGATCTTACTCTGTATCATCGCAGCTACGAAAGAGCTGATTCGATCGAAAATCAATGATCGGTCATTGACTTTCGCACATGCGGCTTTCGATGTCCGTGAACGACGAACGATTGGTACGAGAAGTGTAAATCGATGTCCAGCTGACGGATGCGCGCGATGCGATTGGTGAACGAATGTTCAGGGGAATGTCATCGTTCGAAGCTACAAACAAGTACGTTTACCAAGTACGCGATATGCGACGATTTAAACTCTTATGATACGTATTTCATACGATAGATGTCCTCTGATATAATAAAAACTATTCAAGGAAGATTTCCACGTAAGGTTGTGCGACGTTGAAACTTTGACGGTTGCCAGATAAAAGAAAGCAGACTCGAAATACCTGTAAAAGTGCACCAGGAACATAGTACGATTATCTTTCGAAGAAAAGAGGCAAAGGAAAGAAAGGGGGAGAGGGAGAGAGAGAGAGAGAGAGAGAGAGAGAGAGAGAGAAAGAGAGAGAGAGAGAGAGCGAGAGATTGGATTAGACGCTAAGCGATTTTAAGACAAGGCTAATAACGGTAGAATACTGGTGAGTTTTAGTCAACATTTGCTGGACGAGTGGCGGGATAACCACCGTTCTTTGCATGGAGTGATGAGCGGGGCCCCTGCACGGGGCACAGTGCCCCGACGTCAAAGACGCCATCATCATCATCATCATCATCATCATCATCATCATCATCATCAGAAACATCCAAAACACGCTCGAAAGGAGCCTTCCGAAGAGCCGGAAGAAAAACGGCCAAAGGTCAATCCGATATTCCTTTGGGCCTCTCAAAGGGAACAGAGAATAGTCGAGGTTAGATGTGAGGATTACGACAAGAGAAATCGTATAAAATTAACGAAAACCGCGCAAGGATGGCGTTCGATACCGAGAACGACATCGAATATGTATTCTACCGGTCTTGGTGCAAATCAAGAAAAGAAGACTACACCGGCGTGTACGTCTTCGAGTTCGAGTTTGAACGAAGAGAAAGAAAATGGCAAGACCGTAACCGCAACTATCAGAGATAATAATTTAATAGATAAGGGTAAGAAACGCAGGTACGAAGATTTTTTAAAGGATAAGAAATATTCACAGGATTATTTCCCATTGGAGAATCTCCAAAATGGAGTCCGAGTTATGGCGGATTGGGAAAGGAATCGAAGAAGGGCCTCTTGTTCGGAGGATGAGCAGGAGGATGAGGAGGAGGAAGAGGAGGAGGAGGAGGAGGAGGAGGATGATAGCGACGAGCAGGATGACAATGAAGACAATGGAAGAAAAAAGGATGACAGCTCCTTTACTTTGGATACTACGAATGATTGTATAAAGGCGAACGGTAAAAGCAATCTCGAGAGATTGCAAAAAGACGTACACTTTCAACCGCGAGTGGTCCTAGAACATCTTCACTTATCTCAGCTACCCGATCATCACCATCATATTTTGTTACGAACGGACGATAAGATCGTTGACGATCCCAAGGATGCCGGCGATAATTCCAACGATAACGAGAAGGATAGAGAAGAGGACGAAGACCCGAATAACGAAAGACAAAATGAGGATATCGGTGGGGAAGATGGGGATGAGGATGAGGACAACGACGACGACGACGGCGGCGGCGGTGACGACGACGACGACGACGACGACGGCGACGACGACGACGACGACGACGACGACGACGATGACGACGACGACGACGACAACAATGAGGAGGAGGAAGAGGAGGAAGAGATTAATGATGATAACAAAAAATGTCGAGGAAATAAGGAGGGTATTCAAGACATATTAAATATGATAGATGCCACAGCCTCACCCGTTTTAGCAACCGACACGCCCAGTGCCGATTTACCAATGCACTCTACGAAAACTTTCGAATTAGTTTTGAGTGAAAACGTATATCAAAAAAAGATTAGCGATAAGAAGAATAAAGACTTGGATCCTGCCTTACCTAATTCGGTTAAAGGTAAATCAAGGACAGATTTTATATCCAATTATCAAAAGGAAAATGTTGAAAATAACGATAATATTAATGATTGTGATCAATTGGAGGTACACGAGGAAAAGATACTCGAACGTTGCAATTCAAACATCGACGAAAAAAAGAGTCACGTATCGAAGGAGTCTACTTTTGTCGATTGCAAAAATAATATCGATGTGAAATCTTGCAAAGTTGTAGAAGCTGACGGTGGTATTAGTCGTTCCAAGTCCGAACCCAATCCTCTTCACAAATGGAAAAATAGCTTGGCTATGAACGTATCCGAAGTAGACGAGGAAGCACCCGATGAACCAACGAAGATAGATTACAGTAGCAGTTCAAAGATTTTGAAAGCTCTCAGAAATACTCCAGGACTTTCGGTTTCGATTACGACGGCCCATCCCCAAGAGGGAACGAAAAATTCAATCGTACCTTCCTCCAGGCCGTCTTCGAAAAGTTCTTCGTCAAGCAGATCGCCCGATTCTCAGGCAGAAAATGTAGAAAAACTTTTGAAAGGTTCCATGATCGATTATTCGTCAACGAAATCGTTCGATCCCCGTGGTCAAGTATTAAATTTACCTCGAAACCTTCCGGGCTTGTCGATCGTCATACCGAATTATCGTTATCGCAACGTATCCAATTCGCAGTCAACGACGAATACGACGTCTCCAAAAACGAAGGACAGGGTGGAATCGCCAGAGAGTACCGTCAATTTTCCAAAAACTGACTTCCCGCACGAGGAGGAGGATGAGAGGGATCTCGAGGACGACGAGGATGATTACGATTCTCAAGTTTTAGAAGATCTTAGAAGACAAAAAGCCGATTCTTTGGTTTACGATAGCGTCGATAGTGGCTGTTTTCGCAGATCGAATTCTAGGAATAATCAGGATGACAGAAACACTCCCATAGAAAGTATTAAGGATCGTACGGACGGTGCATGGAACAGTTCCGGTCGAAGTAGCGAAGCTCAAGCAAAGTGTAAGTATCAGGATGTGGAACACTTTGACGAGCAAGTACTTGAGGAACTTAGATCTCGCGGTACAGTAGTTTCGCCCCAACCTAGTGGTATCCCATGTTCGCCTGCCTCCAAAAGGCCTTCCTCGGCGTACTTGGAAAGGCTATTACCCAGCCCACCTTGTTCGGTGTCCTGTTCGGAGGATGCGAAGAACGATTTGACCTTAAAGGGTATTTTGTCGTCGCCAAGTTGCCTGGAAAATAAAGATTATGATAAGAACAGGGAAACTACGTCAAATCGATGCGAGCCTGTAACCAACGAATATATGACTAGTCGGTCGGATTATTCCAAAGATAACGAAAAATCGAATGGTGGTACGCGTAGAACGGTACGAACCTTCCACGAGCATTCGAACGTTCAGAATCAGGATATAAAGAATACCAATGGAAGGCCAATGTCGAGCGGTGATATTCATAGTACATTCTTAATAAGCGATCGTACTGCGTTAAAGAAGCCTATATCGGCCGAATGGGCGATTAATCGGCTAAGAAAACAGGCTGGTTATCATAAAATTTTAGTACGATCCAGGATGCAATCGGCTGAATATCAAGAAGCTTACGCGACGTCTACTAGTACGGACAAACTCTTGGATCCAGCCAGTCAACTCAGAGAACTGATAGAAACGTCCGGTCATTTAATACCTGATCCCCTTTTAGTACCACGTGACTATCTTCCAGCTTTGGCCGCGGCACCGGCTACCGAAATTCCAAAACTTTTAACCTCGAGACCGGAATTAAGATTACCAGAAGCATTAACAAGGCCGGATCTATTAAGAGATCCAGATTTATTAGTGATATCCTTGACTCATCTACAACATGTGCTCGATCACGGTGAAGGTCCTGTCTCCAGGTCACGACAATTCCAATCCAGGATCGGCAATGGCGTTAACAAAGGATCAAGTCACGTTAATCACAATGGTATCAGGAACGGTACGCAAATAAGGCCCAAGCTTAGTTGCAAGCCTATCGGCACGCTGATGCCGGCGCCTATCGATCTCTCTAGCAATCGCCGCTCCAGCCCTTATCCGCCATTACTCAGGGTACGAACTGGATTGCTTAAACAGGAGCCGGAAGTAAGCTCTACAGCGAGTTCGCCGGATGATTCGCAACTTTGGCATCCCCTTTTTGGCAGGTAATATTTCATCTATCTTTTTTCTTTTTTTTTTTTTTTTTCTTTTTTCTTTTCTTTTTCCAATTCTTGTTAACTATCTTTGTTGTCGCTGTCGTGTCCTCGATTTCTCCAGACACATATCCGTTTTCTTAGAGTTTATTTAGGACAATGTGGAGAAAAGATACGAAGGCCACTTTATATTAGATCGTCTCTAGTCTTCTAGGCTTTTTAAATGTAGAATCTACGAAAGTTGATACATCGTCCGTCCTCTGTAATTGTTTTATCGCCTGATACGTGACCGTGAAGCATTCACTTATTTCGCAACGTTATCAAATATCTTCGTTCGTCTATCTCTCTCTCTCTCTCTCTCTCTCTCTCTCTCTCCCCTTCCCTCACGCTTATGAACAAATGGTGTCATAATGCGTGGTTCAAATTTTTTATGCTGTGCAAGATTTCTTTAATATCAGATTATACAATATTTAACTATATAGAAAGATCCGTCGCGACGCGTACGAGAATAATTCGTTTGCTCCTTTTATCCTTCGGATCATTTTTTTTTTTCCTTCGATATGATAGTTAAGAAAGAGCCATTCGGACTTTCGCGATGGTTTATGCATACAGCTCGAAGGAGTGTGTGTATGTGTGTGTCTATGTCTATGTATATGTATGTTAGAAAGAAAGAGAAAGAGATATATTCTGTCTCGAATATCTGGCGATTTCATGGAGAAGGAGAGGAAATACTGCGACAAGCGCCGTCGGTGACAGTGATCATTTGCATTTTAATATCACCACGCAATGGCGGCGTTACCGGCCCTGCTCCACCTCCGACCTGTCAACTCGCTTATAACGAGCCGATCAACGTACGTATACGGCCACTGCTAAATTATTTAAACGGAGATCGGAACGGTCTTGCACTCGTACTGTGTTTCTCTTACACCTTTTCTTCGCGTTCTTCGCGTGACCAACCATGAGAGAGTCAGTACTCCTTCCTCTCGGCCATCGTGACGGCCATCTTGCATTATCATCATCAAAGAGAAAATAAATTCTATTCGTTCATTTAACTCTCCCTCCTACCCCTCGCTACCTCGTTATCTTTTTTCTCTTTTTTTCTTTTTTATATATATATATATATATATATATATATATATATATATATATATATATATACATATATACCTAATACCCATTGATATCGATTTTCGTTCTCGTTCTTAGCGGCGGCACCAACAGCGGGCTATCTTTTAAGACCATCTCAAGCTGCCCCTTTACCATCAACGCTAATTCCTGATAGCTAATTGACAATAAAGACCATTCTTAATTAGGAGCAATACAGTCTTGCGATCGGCCATTGGCACTTTAGAAAACTAGGTCGACGCTTCGTTTTTTGTCCTACGTTAGACTGTGAGGCGCTTCGTTGCTTACTTGCGCGAAGCAACTGCTAAATGATATTTCAAATTTATAGGGTCCTATTTTAAATAATTAAACAATGACAATGAAAAGCAATCCCGTAATGACGTTTTACTCGTCGAGCTAGACAACGTAGTATGAGATGGACGGAATCACCTCTCTCTCTCCCGCTGGTTCAAAGTGATTTTACTTGGAATGAAAGAAAGTTAAATAAAAATAAAAATATATATAAAGAAGAAAGAATAGAAAAAAGATTAGGAAAGTCCAAAGATTCATCTACGCAGTATGGTATTAAACCGAAGTCGGAGAATGATGCGAATAAGCTTAAATAACGGATTACTGAGCAATCTGGTTAGATCGTAAAGTTTGAGTTGACGGGATCTTTCTGTATACAGGATGGCCCATATAAAATATTACGAGCTATTTTCATCGAAAACATTACGAGTATAGACTTAAATTTCTTTTTTTCTTTATTTTCTCTTTTTTTTTTCCTTTTTTTTTTCTCTCTTTTTTTTTCGTACATATACGAATATTACGTTATCAACTTTCACGATAAAGATGATATAATCGTTCAATCCCACAAACTGTTATATCTTTCGAAATAACTTTTGACATAAAAGATTATCAAGTCCAAATGAAACAACAACAACAACGTGAATTCGCATAAAAGATTACTTAATTAAAAAATGCAACAACGATTCGATTGTGTAAAGTAATTTGTTTACAATAGAGTGAATTAATCGTTGAGGAAAATGTTAAATGTGAAAATTTAGCCATATATCCTTCCTCCGCTCGTCCCTCTATTCTCTCCAAACAAAGTCACGCATACCCACTACACACACGCATTATATTTTCCAAGCATAATACGCACGTGTTCGTACATATGTATTGGTACGTCGACATTGCGCCGAACTGTTTCGTACGTACGCCCTTTCGCTCCGGCAGAGCACTTGTGTAAATAGCATTAGGATGCTACTCTCCGCGTAGCGCTCGACGAGCGGACGGCTTTAATGAGAGGGAGAGAAGGAGGGGGCAGGGAGAGAGAGAGAGAGAGAGAGAGAGAGAGAGAAAGAGAGGGAGGTATTAAAGGAGGGTCCTCATATGACGACACGAGCATTCATCGATCGCACGACGACGGGCTTTCGAAAGCCTCAGGCATAGTGAAAGAGAAAGAGAGAGAGAGAGAGAGAGAGAGAGAGAGAGTGAGAGTTAGGAGGGGTTGGTGAGGGTATAGAGGGACGATGAGGGGAAACGGGAAACAGGAATCAAGGATCGTTTTTGTCCGCTCGAAACTTTGTTCCGGCGAACTTTTCGCTAATAAGTTCTTCGCGAGGAAGAAGAAAGGGCAAGCTTTTTTTCTTGAGTCTTTTTTCTTTTTCTTTCTCTTTTCTTTTATTTTTTCTTTATCATTTCCTTTTTTTCTCTCTCGTTTTTCTTTATCTCTGTTTTTTTTCTTTCTCTCTTTCTTTTCTTTCTTTTTCTTCCCCCTTTCTACTCTTTTCTTTTCTCTTTCTCTCTCTCTCTCTCTCTCTCTCTCTCTTCCTTATTACGCGACTCAACGCAGCCACTATATCAACCACAACTTCAACTTCAGCTTCAACATCAACTACAACATCAATCTTAACTTCAGTTTCAATATCACATCGATTTTCTCTCGTGCATTCTTTCGAATTCCACTTTACATCCCCACGTTCTGTATTCCTCTTCATTAAGAACGATCCAATATGGCGAATTACAAATGAACTAAAGTACGTTCGTTTATTTGATTCTTTTTTTCTCTCTTTCTATCTGTCTTTCGATTCTTTCCGTTCTTCCTTCGCGTTCTTTTTTCTCCTTTTTTTTATTTTCTTTCGATTTGTATCTCTTCTTTTGTTTCTTTTTCATTTTCTTTTACTCTTCTTTAAAATTTTTATTTTTCGAACGAGAAAGGATCTCTCATGAGACAGAGAGGATACTTAGTGGAGTCCGAGAACGCAGGAACGAAGCAAACGAATTGAAATTGTTGCTGGAAGAATGATGCAGATCTATCTCAACGTACGAACTGTACGTGAAGGGGCAGAGTTGTGGGATAGGGAGAAGTTAGTTAGGAGGGAATGGATTAATGGAAATTTCTTCATATCGGTCAAATCTTTACCGTACCAGATAGACACAGATACACACACACATATATATATATACGCACAAATATACATGCACGATTAGAGAAAGATGTATACACGTAGAAATTGTATATGTGTATCAGCGTGATTCTAAAGGACCCCCCTTCACCTCCCGTACTCGTGGTGGAAAAATTGGATCGGCCAGGGTCGGTATACCATAACGCTTACCTTCACGAACACGAAACCGTCACGATTTACGATGCGTCCAGCTGGATCGGTCGATGCCTGGCCGGCCCTGAAGGCTTACCTCGCCCACGTCCACGCCCACGTTTCCACGTAGAAAGAGAAAATGAGAGAGTCGAGAGAGAGAGAGAGAGAGAGAGAATCACGAGAATGGAAGTAAATAGGGGAGAGGAGAAGAAAAAGAAAGAAACAGAAAAATGAAAAAGAGATAGATAGATAAATATATATATATATATATATATATATATATATATATATATAGAGAGAGAGAGAGAGAGAGAGAGAGAGAGAAATAAGCAAATGAGAAGAACAGGAAGAGAGTAAAAGTATCCGCTCTTTTTCTTATTATGCACCCTTTCCTGTGCTCCCTCTTCCTCTTTCTCACTCTCTCTCTCTCTCTCTTTTTCTTTTTTATTTTCTCCTTTAGTATCTTTCACTTTTTCGTTCATCTACATTAAAGATCTACGAAGAACATTTAAGCTATTCGAGTTACTCAACTCTTCGTGATATCGCCGATGACGTCGATTATATAGCCGAGGCAGGTCATTGGTCCGAGGTCACGAAAGTTAGGAGACTCTTCAAAAGTAACTAGATACGAGACCACGTGGGAGCTTGCGAAAGGACGTAACCAGATACAGAATGGCCAATCTTTTTCTCTCTCATTCTCTCTCTCTCTCTCTCTCTCTCTCTCTCTCTCTCCCTTTCTCTCTCTCTCTCTCTCTCCCTCTCTCTTTCTTCTTCTCTGTGCATGTTAACATAAAAAAATTCTTAAACGACGAAAAAAATAGAACGAATAAAGAAGAAATTGGAACAAATTTCTTGTCGATCCCATGTAATTATATACTCGCAAATGATATTGCGATTGCGAGTTACAACGTAGAACTTCGGCCTCGTCCTTTTACATATTTCATTACTATTTACCCGAGTCCGTACGGATATACATACGAAAGTAGATAGTGCGTAGGTATGTATTCAACTTGCATATTCTATTCCGTGCATTCTTTTCTACGAAAAAAAAAAAAGAAGGTAAAAGAAACGAAATCTCTCTTCTCGCTCTTCTCTCTACTTTGAATATTCACGATTTTGCAATTCGAATTCGAAGAAATTGTACGGTCGATAATAAAACAGAAGTTTTAAATATATTCGCTTACTATATATATATATTCGTACGTTAAATATAAATCATTCTATTATCACGTGCAATTGATATATTGCATTGAAATTTTCTTAGTTAATGCTAATTAACATTCGTACATAAATACGTACAAGACAAGAGATACTTTTGTTCTAGCTTAACTCCGTCCTTGTATCGTATTCGAATGTTTTAAATACCGATCGTGCAAAAGGGAAGAGGATAGTTGCGGCGAAACAACTTGAATAGTTTCTCTGTCTTCCTTCTATCCGATAGCGTAGCCTGTTACTCTCTATATCTATCACTATTCCTATCTGTGTCTCTATCTTTATCTTTAATTTTGTCCAACTCGAAGAAAATAGTTTTTTTAGATTGTTTATCGAGAGTTTAGCATTGAGTTACCTTAGTTACCAAAAGGATATCGACTCGAGGTTGTCTCTACGCAGGTGTAAGTATATCGCGTTATGAACGCTCCTTAAAAGCGAATCGGTGTTAATGTATGTATGTGTGTGTGTGTGTGTGTGTGTGTGTGTGTGTGTGCGAGAGAGCACCGTTCTCGCGGGTGGATAGAAGGAATTGGTTCGAAAGCACGGCCGTCGTGCCTTCTCGCCTTCCCGGTCAATGGTCTCTCAGTGAACGACGAAGTCGACTGGCTCGTAAGCTCGAGTACCTACTACTACTCATACTACTACTACTACTACTACGACGCGACTACTACTACTACTACTACTACTACTACTATACTACTCTACTGCTTCAACTCCCCGAGCAACTCCTTATTTCTCTTGGTACTTACTTACTCCGAATCCTACTACTCGGTGTTCGTTCGTTGATATACGATGTAAGCTCGAAAATGTACCTACATACGAGTTAAGTACATACATCGGATACACGAACGAGATATCTTCGTTATCTACATGCATACATATTTACAAGTATATATAAAGAGGACTATTCAGGTACATACGATGTATTACTTCCTACAAGATGATAGAACATGCAAAAAATAAAGAGGATCATTTCTTGGATTAGAAAAGAAAGGAAAAGAGTAAGAAAGAAAGATTGAAAAGATGATGAATCAAGGATGATTAATTTAGGAATCAATGATTTTCTATTTACAAAATTCAAAATGTAAAATTATCGTACGGATATAGAATGATCGAATTGGCATCCAACGGATGATCGTACTCCGTTGTTTAGAAATGAGTGATAGGAAGGCCTTGAACGATCGTAATACGGAGAAGGAAGGAATGGTCGATGAAGAAGGTCGATACACTCCTTTGCAAATGTATTTTTATCACGCCCACGAGTCGTTCATTGTTCTTACGATCGTCCATCGTCGTTACGGAATATCCTTTGCTGGTCTTATCGACGTTACATATACGTCTGTACTTGATTCCTCTTTCTCTCTCTCTCTCTCTCTCTCTCTCTCTCTCTCTCTCTCTCTATCTCTCGTTTTCTACTCGATCGATAAAGTTATGAATTATGTTCGAGACGGTTGGAAGGATTTGTACACTGGCCGGCCTTGAGGAATAATGCGCAACAAAGAAAGGAAGAGAGAAAAGAAGGAAGGAAGGAAGGAAGAAAAGGCAAAAGGGAAAATGTCTACAAAATGAGAGAAGGAGAAGGTAGACTTTGCACGATGAGCAAGTCGTTATACCCTCCTCCTCGTTGAACTGAGATTTCTACCTTGGCAGAAGGAATCGAGTGGTCTAACGGATCGATCCCCGTATCCTATACTTTTAACCATCGACGATAAACGATTCTCAACGAACGAATCTATTCGTCCGTCGGCCATATCGAGTTTTCCAAAGCCAAGTTCCATCGATACATCGGATATTCCGAACGTTTTCTTTTTTTATTGAAAAAAATAAAAAAAAAGAAAAAAGGAACAAAAAAAAATGAGAAAAAGAAAATAATTCACTCGCATAGAAAATCGATAAAATATTTCTACGAGAGTACGAAAAGGAAGATTAACAAGAGAAGGGGAAACAAAAATAAAAAGCAAGGGAAGAGAGAGAAAGATAAACGCTAGAATTTTCTTTAACGATACATTAGAATCCTCGCAATTTATCTTTATCAATTCGAATATATCTGATATTATATAATATCGGATATTAGAAAAGTTTTTCTTTTTTTATTGAAAAGAAAACAGAGAAACAAACAAACGAAGAAAAAAAAAATGAAAAAAGAAAGATAATTATCTAGAATAATTCATTCGCATAAGAAAATCGATGAGATATTTCTACGAGAAGTGGCAAACAGAAAGAAAAAGAAAAGGAAAAAGAGGAAAAGAAGAGAGAGAGAGAGAGAGGAAGAGAGGGAGAGAGAAAAAGAAACGCTAGAATTTTCTTTAACGTTACGTCATTAGGATCGTAGCAATTTATCTTTTTCAATACGATCGATTGAACTATTTTGATAATGTAAAAAGTTTCTTCGTAAAATGTTTTTTGATGACAGTTTACGCTTGCCTATCTATATCCATCCAACCGATCGAGCTCATTAGTAGTGGTATTGTAAAATTATAGGAGGGACACCGATAGCTACGAAAATACCGATACTCCTCCGTTCTAGCGAGGACGACGCTTTGCAGCGAGGAGGATCGATCGAGGTAGCGTTGCTCCGCACGTGCGCAGATCACGTTCTCTCGCATGCTGAGGCCACCACGTCACTCCTCGCCGAGGTGAGCCGAGAACGCACCCATTCCACGATCACACAGCCACCCACGCTCTTCCTACTACACGTGTATTCTCCATACATATAGATCGATCCGCTAAAAGAGTGCGCGCGTGTGTGTGTGTGTGTGTGTGTGTGTGTACATGTGTATGTATGTGTGTATGAGAGGGAGAGAGAAAGAGTCCCTTCTCGCCTGTTACTTCTCTCCCTTAACCCACCCCCATTGAAAGAAGTGAAACAAATCTCGGAGTACGAGGGTTGATATATGTATTTCGCAAGAAGGTTATACCCACGTGACCATTCCGCACACGTGCTTCATCCTAACGTACAAGTTCGCTATGCCAATTCGACATTTTTGCATCTCGAAATACTTGCACGGAGAATATCCGGCTAAATTACAACAGCTTGTCATTCCAGTTTACTACGGTCTATTATTCTATTTTTTTTCCCCTTTATTTCTCGTTACTGTTACCGTCATCGTAATCATTAGCATTACTATTATTTTTTATGTTATTGTTTTTATTGTTATTATTATTATTATTATTATTATTATTAAATATTATTTTATTGAGAAATATATATATATATACATACATATATATGTACGTAACATATACATATATATATTATTACACAATAATATATATATATGTGTGTGTGTGTGTGTGTATTGCGAAATAATTTGTCAAAATATTAGTGATTTTAGTGGATTGAAAATAGCTCAGAGAGGCCAGTAGGAGCACCCTTTCCATGGATATATATAGACATCGATCCACGAAGGTTTCGTAATATAGGCACCTTCGTCGTGCAAAAAGAGAGAAAGATAGGTAAGGAGAGAGAGAGAGAGGGGGGGGTGGGGAACTTCTAAAAGCATAAACGATACTCCGCGTCTCGAATGATATTTCTCTTTTCAACGATTACCAGATTCGTAACGCTAAGAATGAATTAGCTACGAAGAGATAAGATCTCTTCTTTCTCTAATTTCTCAGTAGACGGATGGAATTTGTTATGTTACTCGAGCGTTTCTTGCTCTAGAACGACGTAATTCGCATTCATAGAGGTTGCCTTTATGCCTTTTCCAGAAAGAATAATAAGGCTTCTAATTGTAAGGAGTACATTGACACTGCAAATTCCGGTTCTTTTTTTCCTTCCTTCATTTTTTCTTTTCTTTTATTTTCTTTCCTTTTCCTCTCTTTTCCCTTTTTCCTTCATTTTTTTTTATTATTCGCTCAGGCCCCGCCCCCCCACCATCCCCCATAACAGACTAGTCGTTGCTAGTTTTCTTCGACTATCTTCGATCGGAAATTCATATTTCATAAGAGTTTGTACCCTTTCTATCAAAGCTACGACGAGACGACGACCTACCACTATGAACGATTATGTGTCGTCTGAGAAACTCCGTTATCTATATTTCAAATCATGTCGGGTGAGTGCATATAGATTATTACGATGGGTGCGCACACTGTAAAACGATGGATGCGGTTCGACCTTCGATCCTCCCTTTCAAAGTCCTCTCCCATTGTGAACATAATTTTGTTATGGAAAAGAAAAGAAATAAGAAAAAAAGAGAAAGTGTAAGTGTGTGTCTGTGTGTGTGTGTGCGTGTGTGTGTGTGTGTGTGTGTGTGTGTGTGTGTGTGTGTGTGTGTGTGTGTGTGTGTGTGAGTGAGTGAGTGAGTGAAAGAGAGAGAGAAAGAATGCATTAATATACCTACATAAATCATTTTCTCTTGATTGATTATAGTCCAACTTTCGCGTTATCGATCGACAAACTTTCCCTATTATTTTACTTTTTTGAAAGTAAGATTGTTAAAAGAAAAAAATGGAAAAAAGGAAAGAAGAAGAAGAAGAAAGACAAAAAAAATAATCGTTAACTTAACAAATATATTTATTCGACACGATAGGCGACATACGATTTGAGATATATGGTACTATATGAAAGTGAGCTAGATTTTGATAAGAATTTCGGACGTTCTCGAAATGACGACATTTTTAGATCACAAGTCAAACCTCTCTGCTAATATCACTATTATTATTATTACTATTACTACTACTACTACTACTACTACTACCACTACTGCGTTGAAAGATTTATAACGGGTATCCTAAGAATTAGTGTCACGTACGTTTCAGATCGTATACGGATGACCCGCATAGATAGCGGACGTCCCACAAACTATTGAATGCTAGGCCAGTAAAAAACTGCTTACAATTTCGCTCTCTCGCGTATTACCAACTGAAACTTGCATAAAAGTAATATTCAAACAAAGCAAAAAAGGAAAAGAAAAAAAAATATAGGTAGTTTTAATATATATATATATATATATATACATTGTATATTATAAGTGCATATGCACATATGAATTATCCTTTCAATGAATTCTCATATGGACAGATAGAAAATTTAATGAGAGATACGAACGATTTAATGAAACGTTGCTTTTCAATCTCGTCGAATTACAATGAGGTTAATAATTAAACGATACTCTTGTAATACATTCTAATAGTATCAAATATAAAGAGAAATATCGCGCAGCCTTGAGTTCAGTTATTGCTTGGAACGCCTACCGACGTACATACATACGTAGTAACATTCAACGTGAATGTCAACTACTCCGAGAACACATAACTTAACAATCCTGTTTTTCATTTGCAGTCAAAAGAGGCAACATCAGCAGCATCAGCAACAACATCAGCAACAACTTCAGTATCAGCATCAGCTTCCACATCAAAATTCGCATCAGCATCAGAATCAGCAGCAGCAGCAGCAGCAGCAGCAAAATCAACATCAGCATCAGCAGCAACAACATCAGCATCAACAACAACATCAGCATGCCTCTTGGCATAGGACTACTTTAGCATCTTGACCGTTACGACCATAACCTTGACCAATAGTCGTCTTAACTAGTAGTCATTTCAATCCATGAGAGAGACAAGGAGAGAAAGAGAGAGAGAGGAGAATAAAAGAAAAAACTTCTTTTCCTTGTTCCACTACAAGGAAAAATTTATTATTAGATTCTAATCCAAAGCGTTAGGGAACGGTAAGAGAGCATTGGCGTAAGATCGATTATACACTTATGTACGCAACTCCAAACGCGTTAAGTCGATCATTTGACCACGATCTTTGACATTGTTAATCTCAGCAGTAAATTTTGTTCTATCCGTAGGGACGATAGTGCAATAATAAATCGCCGTGACGATATTCTAAATATTTCTTTGTTACCATTCGATTGTCCAATTTTATTCGATGTTACGTTAAGAGATAAATCGTTTTATAAGCGTATATTAAGAATCTTTTTATCGGGGATATATGCAATGAGTTATTGTTAAGTTCGAATTAACAATTTACATATCGTCCTTGTTACATTTGTTATAGATTTTTTTTTTTTTTTTTTATTATATTTACGATGATCAACGGTCGTGTATCATTTAACGTGCAATAACTTGTCCTTCTCTTTGATTTTCTTCTTTGAAATCGTCACGGCGACGTTAAAGTGTATTTCGAGTTTTTATCAGCGTTTTTATTGTTAAATCTCGAGCATGACTTAACGATTACGATCGAGTCGAGTTTGCAGAATGATAGAAAAAAAAGCAAAATTAATATTATATCTAATTAATATTATATCTAGTATTAATATTAGAAGAAAAAAAGAATTGTTACAGTATAACCATCGAACAGTATTGAGAATATTCGACAATAATTTCAATATATAATCGATACTCTTTTCTTGATTATATAAGATAAAATATTATCATGGAATGGGATGTAAAATCAAAGTTAATCGTGTGCCTATCATCGTTTCTTAATTGATTGAAAAGTCTAACTTTGTCGATTATAAAATCGCTGTAAACTCGACTTTGATTAGTTTCGCGATCGGGAGAAAAAAACAAAGCGTACGCTATAATTTTCCATGAAAATGATAAAGAGAGAATATCATATTTTATAACGAGTATGTATCTTATTTTTAACTATGTTATCTTGAAATAATATTTTGTAGACCTCTCTCCTTTAAAGATTTATCATCTATCTATATTTATGCAGTGAAAAAAAAAAAATTAAGAAAAAGAAAAGAAGAAAGAAAAATACCGATTACGCTCATACGTTCATAACTTTAACGCTATGAGCTTACGTCATCGAATTATAAACGCTAATTACAAGATTTGAATGATTGCGGAGCTAGAAACGCTTGATTTCTCTCACATATATATATATACACACACACATGAGTAAAAGAAAGAAAAAAAGAAGAAAAAAGAAAAAAAACGGAAACGTCAAAAATTTTGACTGTACGCGTCCTATGACGAAGCTAGGTGCTATTCGGTAGATTAAAAAAATAACAAAAAATAAATAATAATAATAATAATAATAATAATAATAATAATAATAATAACAATAATAATAATAATAATAATAATAATAATAATAATAATAATAATAATAATAAACGAAAGGTAAAGAAATAAACAAAAACAAAATAAAAAGATAAGACAAAAGTGAAGAAGAAAATAGAGAAAATCACTTTGATTGAAACGTGTAGATAGTTTCGTTTAGGTAGGTAAAATATTTTATACGATGTACACACACAAGCAGCATCATGTACACACATGTACGTATCATATAGGTCAATGATATAAAAAAATGCACGGATACACGAATGCACACGACAAAAATCGTGATAGATTGAAAACATATTTCCGTATCCGTTATGTCAGATCGATAAAACGCGTGCGTAATTATTATTACAATGTATACGCGTATAAATACAAAAAAGAAAAAGAAATAGCTAAAACGTTGAATGTCCGATTCTGTGTCCATTAGCCTGCAGGTAACAGGTTGCCGTCATATATGGCATGAATGAAATTAATGCAGATGCAGCGCGAAATGTATCGTAGACTTACACAATCCTCAAATCACATACTTCGAATTCTGATATTTTCCATGTGATATTCCATATATAGAATGCAGGAATATTAACTGAACCTTTCAACCTTTGTTTTTTTTTCTTTTCTTTTCTTTTTTTTTTTTTTTCTTTCATTTCTTCTCTCTCCTCATCCTCCTTCCCTTTTTATATATGTATATATGTATATATATATATATATATATATATATCTTTTTTCTTCTTTCATCTTTTCTTTCTTAATCTTCCAAACAACTTCCTTTTCCAAGTTTAATAGCGATTCATGTCATGGCTTCACGTTAACTGCAATTTTGGACAAAAACTAATAAGTATCATTAATATCCTTTTACTACCACGTTAAAAGCGTGGGATGTATAGATTTGTACTTGTTTGTTTAATTTATTGTTAGGTAGCTGAAACATAAATGTTCACGAATCACAACGATGTCGATGAGATTTGTGAATAGAAAAAAGAGAAAACTTTTAGATCAATCTTGACTGTTTAGCCTTTAGATTCTATTAGCAACGTAAGAATGATTAAAACATTATTTTGTTGATATATATATATATATTATACGATATTATTGATTATGAATTATGAATAATCTGTAAATATATGAGACCAATGCAGTTTCAGGCTTTTTACATGACCTTGATCGGATAGTACTCCGTGTGTCCTCACATTCCCGAAGGCGATCTAAACACCGACGAGGAACAGGTATTAGATAATAATATATCTCAATTTTATCAAAGTAAATTATTTTTATAAACAAAGCGACATAAAATTTCAATGAATAAACTTAAAGTAAGTATACATTCGACGGTTTAAATGCTACCTTACTCTTGAAAATTCTTTTATATGCATATATATATATATATATATATATATATATATATATATACAAATAAAAAGATGAAATAAAATAAATTGAAATGACATGAATTGAAAGTGAAATAATAAAAAGAAGCTAGTACGCCCGTATTCGAGCGTAATCGTATTTTCAAAAAAATGGCGCGTGCACAGCGCCATCTGGGAACGCGCTTGATTGGACGAGGAAAAAATCCGCGAAGTCGCACGACGCATAAATCTGCTCCGCATTGCGTCAATGAAACATGAAGATTCGTTAACGAATGTGCCTTGAAATAAGTGGTTAAACGAAAGTGACGTTTAAAAAAGTTGGCGCGACTTGGAAATTGGAAGGCGTTTTCAATTAAAACCGAACTAACGTAACCTTATAACATAGTAGGTTTATGCTTCTCGAGATGGCTAGGGGTCACTAGCCTCTCATACCGTACAGATCGCGGGTTCCTTTTTTTTCGGTCGGTAGGTACGCTGTCGTACTTATTTCTTTATTAGAAATCGTACCGTGTGACATTGACTTTAACGTGTTCATCGTCGTTACTTTGTCATCATTATTTAGTACTTTTACGAATAATTGTCGTAACACCAGTCTCAGCCGTGTACGTGATAATAACAATTGTCGTATCGACGAGTTGAAAAAAAATACGAGCTCTTCTCGGTTGACACCGAAGCGACATCGCGATTGACACGTCAAACGTTTTGAGAGACTTCGCCGTATGAAATATCGTTTAACCCTTTCCATGTAATCTACCTTTCCGTACCTCGCCTCCCGCCCGCCCCACCTCCCATCCCCCACCTATCCCATTATCCTTTTCCTCCTCCTCCTCCTCCTCATTTTCCTCCTCTTCCTCTTCCATCTCCTCGTTACTCCGTTCTCTTTGACACTCTCTATCTTCGTCTCATTCAGACGTTTCATTGTTGTCACATTGATTGAATTATCGTTTCCCTTCTTTCCACTCTCACACGCGCTAACTTTATATATTTCCTTTTTCTTCTTCTCGTGGGTAAGCATAATAAAGTGAGGTTATGTATCTACGACGGGCTCAGCAACGTCGTAGCGCGGTGATTTTCTTAACCGGCAAGAGAGAGAAATAAATGACGCAGATCTTTCATAAGTGTGTGCGAGGATGGTGAAAAATAAGACGATGGGACCGTTTGCGTAAATAAAACAGAGAGAGAGAGAGAGAGAGAGAGAGAGAGAGAGAGAGTGCGAGAGGGAGAAGAGAGAGAGAGAGAGAGAGAGAGAGAGAGTGTGTGTGTATGTGTATATTCCGATTGAAATAATTACGTGTCATTGATATCGGAGTACATCTAACCTTTTGATGAAGTCGATAAGTCGTTAAAGAGAGAGGCAATATGCTGTGGGATATGTGAAGGAGCCCTTGGAATCTTACATGTAAGTTCGTATAATGGAGACGTAATTACGTATGTAAAATATCAAGCCATCGTTTATTTGAATATAATTGTTGCTTTTAAAACAATGATTAAGAAAAATTACAAATACTTATTTACAATTTATCAATCATTCCATATAAACTATGTTTATTGAAATAAAAGACAACGTTGATCATTGTAATATTGATATTTATCGTATAAGTATGTCTCAAGAAAAATATACTTTAGTATCGAAAAATTCTTATTAATTTTGTAAGAAAAGAAAATTTCTTTGTTTTCTTTTTGTTTCTTTTCTTTTGTTTTTCTTTTTTTTTTTCATTTTTTTTTTTTTTTTTTTTTTTTTCAATACGTTATTGCAAGTTATTGATATTTATAATAGCGAGCATACAAGGTAATTATTTTCTTCATTATTTATCTTTATCGTTTGTCTTACAACAGAATGAAAAGGCGTTATTTATGGCAACATATAATTCTAACCTTGTTTTTTACTCGCGCGATAATGCAGATAAACGATCGAGCTGTATTATCGTCAGGAGTGAAAAAGAAATATTTTAATAAGAACGTTAACATTAAATTTTTCTTTTTTTCAATTATTATCAATGCGTAATAACATCCTAATTGATTAAAAATTATTTATTGTTACAGATTCGATATGATATGTATCTACCAGTGAGCAAAGTAGCTGCAGGCAGCTTATAGTTCCATAAAATGACCAAAGATGTCCTTACGATAATGATACCGTACATTTAGAATGTACAAGTTTGTTTATATTATATTCGTGGAATAAAATGTCTCAGGTAGAGAAAAGAATTTAAATTTATTTACATTAAAATGGCAGAAATTAGTACAGAGGATACCGAAAACATTAGGAAAATAATTGGCGTTGAGGAAGCTATAAATGAAAACGCTATGTGTTTAAAGAATAAAGAAACAAAGTCTAAGGAAGAAGAGCCAGGACAAATTTCATCTTTAGAAGAAAATGATAATAATGACAAATCTTCAAATTCCACTGATGCATTCCCATCGCTTATAAAATGCAGCGAAGATATCACCTTGAAAAATACAAAAGATAATTCTTGCATACCATGTTCCGCCAATGACAATACGTTAAAGATTGACAATTCAACAAATAAATTTAGCAATGTAAAGGACGTTGAAAATATTGACCGGGAGAAAATACAAGAAAATAATTCTGAAAATGAAAATAGTAATGTTATAATGATATCTGAAGAAATTGAAAAATTGAATAAAGATGAAGAGACAGATTGTAAGGACGAAAATTACACGGATACGGAAGGATCGACCGATCGTTTGGAAATTGTAATGAGCGATGCGAATGACGAAAAGGTGCTTGAAAATGTAGAGATAAGGAAAGAGATTAATAAGGATAATTTTAACACCGACGAGGAGCTTTCCTTGGAAGAAGAATCGCGAGAATTAAAAAAAAAATCGATCGAAAAGAAAACATCCGTAAAGATCGACGAAGAATCAGAAGTTGGAATAGTTGGTCCACCGACCGCGGTTAGTGATCTTATAAACGAGGAGGAACTCCATGGAGAATCTACTTTATCGACGGAGAAAAAGGTTAAGGATCATGTTGCCGAATGGGTTCAAAAATCTGTCGCTACGGAAGCTTTAATTACCGGCGAAATCGAAGAAGAAGAAAATGAAATTCCAATTAATTGTCGACGAAGAAGAAGGAATCTCAGAGATAGGCGAAGTAGAAAGAGAGAAAATGAAGATCTTCCTTCGGTGTCCAGCAGAAAATCCCAAAGGATCGTTAGTAACATCATAAAACGAAGTATCAAATGGTAAGTAATTCAAAAAAAATCAATCTTAACGATACACGATATAATATATTTTCCAATTTTCCGAGATAAACGTAAGCGTATATAAGAAAAATCGTAAAATACGCGTTGCGTGTTAAGGAAAGGACGAAAAATAGAAAAAAAAATATATATATATATATATATATACATATATATAAACAAAAAAAAAGAATCGGTTTTTCTCTTTTTCGTGCCGTCGATATTTGAGATTTAGCTTATCTACCGATAAAGCTCGGATAACAGACAGTATTCAGTACCGTGCAATCGCGCAGTAACGGCCAAGAAACAGGAAGGGGAAGCGCAAAAATCAAGGGGAAGAAATATTGACCGTGAGACCAACGAACAAGCGGTTGTATCGATAACAGGATGATCGTTTCTTTTATGAATCTTCTTTATTCCTTTACCTGCTTAAAGAAGAATGAAGAAGCAAACTTACCGTTCTATTTTTAATATCTACAATTAAGCATTTTTTTGTATCCTTGAAAATAATGTCGATACTTCGAAGCAGGCTTTTGTTAGAGCTCAACTAAGCGTATATGAAATTTTGCTTGCTGCTTAATTCGTTGAGCAAGAAATTTGTTTTTTTTTTTTTTTTTTTTTTTTTTTTTCAAGTTAACAAATGTAATTTATCCGACCTGAATTTTTCTAATCAATTTATTATTCATTCGTTCCGAATCCGTTATATGGTTCTCTATATATTTCTTTTTCTTCTCATCGAGAGTCTGCGAATTATACCCGCATAAGAGCGGGGCGTAAATGCCGGACATTCTTTTTTTCTATGACGGTACTCCTCCTCGTCAGAGTTCCCCCACCATATTGAACAATATTCTTCTCCTATGCGTCTGTGCTTGCTGGTTCTGATCTGCTGTTAGCGATGTATTCCTCTATTACATATACTCGTCGAAGCACACCGCCATGAAGGATGTGCTTCTGGAAAAGAAACACCCTCCTGTATATGGGGATTGCAAAAGAGAGGAAGGAACGATGGAATATAAGTATAGTCCAGTGGGTAAAGATGGGATGAGTAAAAAAAGAAAAAAGGAAAAAGTAAAAGAAGGAAGAGAGAGAGAGAGAGAGAGAGAGAGAGAGAAAAGGGGTAAATTTTCAAGCGTTCTAGCAACGACATAGACGCGTCAATAAATTCTGAAATGTTCGTACGGTATGATTTAAAGCTTCGAATGATATATTCTGGGATCGATAAAAAGAGGGAAATGATATAGAGAGTTTGCGTCATGGAAAACATCAAAGACAGAGAGATAACTATAATGTCTATTACAAAGTGAAATAGAATTTTGAATAGGTACAAAATACAAAGTACAAACGAATAAGGCAGATAAATTCTCGTGGAATTCTTAGACGTGCGTCACGCAAAGGCTATCCAGTTTCCATGGTCTCGGGCCAAGGCTGGTCTCACCCCGCAGCCTGATGAAAGTGGAGTGGCGGAGGGGCGTTAATCCCCGCGAACGGTACCATAGAAACGGTACCGGTGGGGTCGTTGCGTGCAGCCCGAGTGCGCTCGGAGACCAACCACTCTGCTTTTTGGTACCAACTACATATGTATATACCTCCTATATACGGGTGGAACACACGAACAAGAAGGACGGAGGAAGATAGCGATATAATCCAGACCCAAGGCCCCCTCCAAGAAAAGGGGAAGACCTTCTTTGTCCCGTGGAGTCCCTCGGGCGAAGGTCCATGGCCAGATGTCGGCTGGCTGACGGTGCTTGCACGCACACAACACACGTTACCGCCGCCGCCCTTCTTCTTCTTCTTCTTCCTTCTCCTCCTCTTCTCCTCCTTTTCCTTCTCATCGCACTCCTCCCTTCTTTCTTACCCACTGTGTACGTACGTGCACGAAGCTTTCTTTGTATTAAAGGCTCTTCTTCACCGCTTTTCGAGCCCTTTTCGAGTTTCTTCCTTCTTTACGATACGATGGTACCGTGTTTATATCATCCAATGGTATATATCCCGAGCCTATCAGCGTTTATATTTAATCATCGGCAAGTATAATAACGATATTTTTCTTTACTTTCTACAATTTACCATTTATCATTTCATTATTATTCTTTTTTATTTTTTTTTTTTTTTATTTCTTTATTTTTTCTTTTTGTTTCTTTTTTTTTCTTTTTCTTTTTTTTCTTTTTTTTTTAATCTTCTCCATTTATACCAAATTTACATATAAGAACGATTTCCTGGAAGTTTGTAACCGTTTGCTGCGGATGTGGTTCTCTTTGCAAGATACCTCGAAGGGACTGCGATATACGTATACACATTGGTCGACCTTCGAGCCTTCTTGATACCTGAAAAGATCGGACTCACGAGAGCAGTTTCTACAAGTTGGTGTGAGTAGAAAACGAGGTCGAATCACAAATTCGATGCGTCACCTTTCAGTTGTTTTTACGTTCGTTAAAGGTAGAATCTATTTTGGAATTACTTGCGAGTCTAGAAAGTTGCAGGTTAAAATTTCTCATAATAGCTCTTCATTCTCTGTCTCACTTTCTTAGTCATATACATTTGCTCTCTCTCTCTCTCTCTCTCTCTCTCTCTCTCTCTCTCTCTCTCTCTCTCTCTCTCCTTCCCTCCCTCCCCTAGAACTTGACTAAATTAAAAATTAATATCGTTTGCAAAACAAAAAAAAAGGATCTTTATTCCAAACCATAAATGAATATTTTAAGAATCTCTCAAATGTTATCTGCCCTTGTCGAATCATTAAACAAAAAATAAGAATAATAAGAAGTAGTTGCATCGAAAATTGGAGAAAGGAAGAGTAACCATCTTGCTTGGATGACCTCAATTCTGACTTGATTTGGCCGATCGAAGGTTAAGAACGAGTTATATAAAATCGTTGGGTCGACGATATTGTCGTTCGTGCAAAAGGCTTATTCATTCGCGTCGCAGAGAAGATCTCGTGATTCCTTCGAAAGAAGCATTGAATACCAGTTCTTAAATTTGATAGGAACTTATGTATAAGAAGGGTGCCGGGCTAAAAGGCAAGAACAGAAAAATCACTTTCAGAAAGTTCCTTTCAAATCCGA